>NC_092151.1:94978029-95045529 GCF_045791955.1 Oncorhynchus clarkii lewisi | reverse complement strand
CTGTGTTTATGCACATTTTTGGTACATAAAATGTATCAATAGGATGCCAGCTAGTTAGAAAATATCACATTTGGGATTTAGCTAATGATTAGCCCAATAGTGTAAATGCAGATAGACAACCCCATGATTCCATTTAGTTACAGTGGGCAAAAAAAATAAATTCATTAAAAATGTGATTTTTTCTCATTTTGTCTGTCATAGTTGAAGTGTACCTATGATGAAAATTACAGGCCTCTCTCATCTTTTTAAGTGGGAGAACTTGCACAATTGGTGGCTGACTAAATACTTTTTTTGCCCAGAGTGTATATCCACTACGCTGCATCAGTTGGGCTGCAGGTGATAATGCTTATTTGCTAATCATTTACCAATATGTTGTTGGGCTCTTGTCAAGAGGTGAACATTTCTGGAGTCAGCATTATTTTGGAATAGAATGTCCTTTTAAAAATACACCAGTATCAAAGCTACTACATAAAAACATTATTATTATTAAATATATATATATATATATATATATATATTTTGAGAAAAAACTGGATCTCTGTAACACTGTAATAAAATCCTCATAAGGTGTGTGGGTCTGAGGCGCAATGTATTAAAATAAAGAAAATGATGATAAACTGGTGAGCGAAGTAAAAATATAAATATAAATATAAATGTTTTACAATTATAATAAATCCTAATTTTTGGATTGAACCAATCTATACATAGTCTAAAATGTGGATTTTATTTACACCAACAGATGAACATTGATTAAGTCTCTGATAAGTAGATTTAGCAGCGCAGTGCGGCTATGGGGAAGGTTATGGAAATGTCATGACATGGGGTCAACCAGATTGGGCCATGATAAAGACGAAGTTGACAGATTTAGCTTTCCCACTAATCTGGTTTTTATATCGTTTCTGTGTTATGTTGACGTCATTAAGGGCGTGGAAGCATTGGTAGCTGTTGCAGCAGGAAAATAAACAGAAAAACAGATTAGACTAAAAGGGTGGAAACTGTTTAATAATGCTGGGTTGGGGCGAGGGACGAGAGCAGAGAAGATCAGAAACTGTTTAATAACGCTGGGTTGGAGCGAGGGACGAGGGCAGGGAAGATCAGAAACTGTTTAATAAGGCTAGGTTAGGGCGAGGGACGAGTGCAGGGTAGATCACAAACTGTTTAATAAGGCTAGGTTGGGGCGAGGGACGAGAGCAGGGAAGATCAGCAACGTTTTAATAAGGCTAGGTTAGGGCGAGGGACGAGTGCAGGGTAGATCATAAACTGTTTAATAACGCTAGGTTGGGGCGAGGGACGAGAGCAGGGATGATCAGAAACTATTTAATAACGCTGGGTTGGTGCGAGGGACGAGTGCAGGGAAGATCATAAACTGTTTAATAAGGCTAGGTTAGGGCGAGGGACGAGTGCAGGGTAGATCATAAACTGTTTAATAAGGCTAGGTTGGGGCGAGGGACGAGAGCAGGGAAGATCAGAAACTGTTTAATAAGGCTAGGTTAGGGCGAGGGACAAGAGCAGGGATGATCAGAAACTGTTTAATAATGCTAGGTTGGGGCGAGGGACGAGAGCAGGGATGATCAGAAACTGTTTAATAACACTAGGTTGGGGCGAGGGACGAGAGCAGGGAAGATCAGAAACTGTTTAATAACGCTGGGTTGGGGCGAGGGACAAGAGCAGGGAAGATCAGAAACTGTTTAATAACGCTGGGTTGGGGCGAGGGACAAGAGCAGGAAAGATCAAGCTGAAGATTGGTCACCGCTAAGTCACTCACTGTCTTTTGGTTTTATGTCCTAGTTGGAGCTCTGTGTGTGTGTGTGTGTGTGTGTGTGTGTGTGTGTGTGTGTGTGTGTGTGTGTGTGTCAGCTATACTGTATCAGTCTAGTAACTTGTTTCTATTTGCTTAATTTAAACACACCACAACATTTTGGGGGACTAAACAATTTATATAATTTAAATGATTCTTTATTATTATTTTGTAGTCTTTTATATTTTTATTTATTTATTTCCTTGTCTTTTTATTTTATTTTAATGCCATCGACAGCCGTTACAAATAACCATCCCACAATAGGGAAGTGGTCCTCCAGAACACCCTCTTCAGCCCAAGCAAACAGGAAATACAACTGGTATAAACACAGCTAAACAAACAAAATAACCAATCAGGAGCACCGTTCCTTCATGGAGGAAACCATGCCTCTCTCCGTGTGATATGTGGTCCCATTGACCAGTAATATAGTGTATAACCATTGACCAGTAATATCTTAACAACAGCTTTCCTTTGCAGTAAACCCTTCTAGTGAGTAATAGTATTTGACAGAGATTTTTGAAAAAAAATCTAATACTAACATATTTTTTATATATATATTTTTTTAATGAAAATGTTCCCCAGCAGAATCAAGACATTGTATATCGTATTGCATCTGTCCCTTAAGTCAACCAATATAACACACACGTTTGCAACTATGGGGCAATACCAGAAGACACATAACAAATCGTCCACGTCCACAACCACAAAAAAAAAAAAAACGGCACGAATCTTCATATTTGTATAATCTTGCTCGAGTGAAATAAATGTTGACACTATATTCAACAGACGCATTCCTATTGTGAAGTCGAATGTGGTTTTATAAATCAAACCGACAACCTGTTTCCAAGAGAGGGATGGACGTATGAAACATCTGTTCCCAGAAAGAGTGGAATTTGTGTGGGATGGCAACCAGTGAGTTCTTTTCCAAATGAAAATGGTACAGTGGGGCAAAAAAGTATTTAGTCACCCACCAATTGTGCAAGTTCTCCCACTTAAAAAGATGAGAGAGGCCTGTAATTTTCATCATAGGTACACTTCAAATATGACAGACAAAATGAGAAAAATAATAGACAATATCACATTGTAGGATTTTTTATGAATTTATTTGCCAATTATGGTGGAAAATAAATATTTGGTCAATAACAAAAGTTTATCTCAATACTTTGTTATATACCCTTTGTTGGCAATGACAGAGGTCAAACATTTTCTGTAAGTCTTCACAAGGTTTTCGCACACTATGGCTGGTATTTTGGCCCATTCCTCCATGCAGATCTCCTCTAAAGCAGTGATGTTTTGGGGCTGTTGCTGGGAAACACGGACTTTCAACTCCCTCCAAAGATTCTCTGGCTAGGCCACTCCAGGACCTTGAAATGCTTCTTACGAAGCCACTCCTTCGTTGCCCGGGCGGTGTGTTTGGGATTATTGTCATGCTGAAAGACCCAGCCACGTTTCATCTTCAATGCCCTTGCTGATGGAAGGAGGTTTTCACTCAAAATCTCACGATACATGGCCCCATTCATTCTTTCCTTTACACGAATCAGTCGTCCTGGTCCCTTTGCAGAAAAACAGTCCCAAACCATGATGTTTCCACCCCTATGCTTCACAGTAGGTATGGTGTTCTTTGGATGCAACTCAGCATTCTTTGTCCTCCAAACACGACAAGTTGAGTTTTTACCAAAAAGTTATACTTTGGTTTCATCTGACCATATGACTTTCTCCCAATCTTCTTCTGGATCATCCAAATGCTCTCTAGCAAACTTCAGACGGGCCTGGGCATGTACTGGCTTAAGCAGGGGGACACGTCTGGCACTGCAGAGTTTGAGTCCCTGGCGGCGTAGTGTGTTACTGATGGTAGGCTTTGTTACTTTGGTCCCAGCTTTTGACCCCACAGGGTGAGATCTTGCTTGGAGCCCCAGATCGAGGGAGATTATCAATGGTCTTGTATGTCTTCCATTTCCTAATAATTGCTCCCACAGTGAATTTCTTCAAACCAAGCTGCTTACCTATTGCAGATTCAGTATTCCCAGCCTGGTGCAGGTCTACAATTTTGTTTCTGGTGTCCTTTGACAGCTCTTTGGTCTTGGCCATAGTGGAGTTTGGAGTGTGAATGTTTGAGGTTGTGGACAGGTGTCTTTTATACTGATAACAAGTTCAAACAGGTGCCATTAATACAGGTAACGAGTGGAGGACAGAGGAGCCTCTTAAAGAAGAAGTTACAGGTCTGTGAGAGCCAGAAATCTTGCTTGTTTGTAGGTGACCAAATACTTATTTTCCACCATAATTGGCAAATAAATTCATTAAAAATCCTACAATGTGATTTTCTGGATTTTTTTTTTCTCATTTTGTCTGTCATAGTTGAAGTGCACCTATGATGAAAATTGCAGGCCTCTCTCATCTTTTTAAGTGGGAGAACTTGCACAATTGGTGGCTGACTAAATACTTGTTTGCCCCACTGTAGGTCTTCATGGATTATATCTAGTTAATCATCTGTTGATATTTAACATATTTTATTTTCCTTGTTCTTCCTGTCGGTAACTCTAATTTGTACATATGTTCCCATACATTGTGTACAGTTTCAAAAACAATACAATTCCCGCTACTGTCAGTTATTTCATTAAAAAAAATCTCCTTTCCCCCCCTAATTTTTAAAAATGTATTTATCAGTATATTTGAATTCAACCATATGATTAGGCTCTGATTTTATTTTTTTCTTCCTGTGGGATAATATTGAAAATGCAATCAAGCTCTTATTCCCTTTGAAGAAAGATACGTCCATTAAGAAATCCTGCAGGAACTAAGTGCAAAGACTTCACTTGTATGAAAGGAAATATTTTGGAATAAATAAATACAGTTGAAGTCAGAAGTTTACATACACCTTAGCCAAATACATTTAAACTCAGTTTTTCACAATTCCTGACATTTAATCATAGTAAAAAGTCCCTGTTTTAGGTCAGTTAGGATCACCACTTTATTTTAAGAATAATAGTAGAGAGAATGATTTATTTCAGCTTTTATTTCTTTCATCACATTCCCAGTGGCTAGGAAGTTTACATACACTCAATTAGTATTTGGTAGCATTGCCTTAAATGGTTTAACTTGGGTCAAACGTTTCAGGTAGCCTTCCACAAGCTTCCCACAATAAGTTGGGTGAATTTTGGCCCATTCCTCCTGACAGAGCTGGTGTAACTGAGTCAGGTTTGTAGACCTCCTTGCTCACACACGCTTTATCAGTTCTGCCCACACATTTTCTATAGGATTGAGGTCAGGGCTTTGTGATGGCCACTCCAATACCTTGACTTTGCTGTCCTTAAGACATTTTGCCACAACTTGGAAGTATGCTTGGGTTCGTTGTCCATTTGGAAGACCCATTTGCAACCAAGCTTTAACTTCTTGTCTTGAGATGTTGCTTCAATATATCCACATACTTTTTGTACCTCATGATGCCATCTATTTTGTGAAGTGAACCAGTCCCTCCTGCAGCAAAGCACCCCCACAACACGATGCTGCCACCCCCGTGCTTCACGGTTGGGATGGTGTTCTCTGGCTTGCAAGCCTCCCCCTTTTTCCTCCAAACATAACGATAGTCATTGTGGCCAAACAGTTCTATTTTTGCTTCATGAGACCAGAGGACATTTCTCCGAAAAGTATGATCTTTGTCCCCATGTGCAGTTGCTAACCATAGTCTGGCTTTTTTATGGCGGTTTTGGAGCAGTGGCTTCTTCCTTGCTGAGCGGCCTTTCAGATTATGTCGATATAGGACTCGTTTTACTGTGGATATAGATACTTTTGTACCTGTTTCCTACAGCATCTTCACATGGTCCTTTGCTGTTGTTCTGGGATTGATTTGCACATCTCGCACCAAAGTGCGTTCATCTCTAGAAGACAGAACGTGTCTCCTTCCTGAGAGGTATGACGGCTGCGTGGTTCCATGGTGTTTATACTTGCGTACTATTGTTTGTAGAGATGAATGTCGTACCTTCAGGCGTCTAAAGAACTAGTCTAAAGAAGGTCAGTTTTATTGCTTCTTTAATCAGAACAGTTTACAGCTGTTTTAACATAAACGCAAAAGGTTTTTCTAATGATCTTTTAAATTGATAAACGTGGATTAGCTAACACAACATGCCATTGGAACACATGAGTGATGGTTGCTGATAATGGGTCTAATAATGGGTCTCTAATGGGCCTATTCCATTAACAAAAATTTAAAAAATAAAACATTGTCCGTTTGCAGCTACAATCGTCATTTACAACATGAACAATGTCTCCACTGTATTTCTGAACAATTTTATGTTATTTTAATGGACAAAAAAATTGTTTTTCCTTTCAAAAACAAGGACATTTCTAAGTGACCCCAAAATGTTGAACGGTAATGTGGCTCCATGGTGTTTATACTTGCATATATATATATCACTTACAGCTGTAATCGCAGCAAAAGGTGGCGCTACAAAGTATTAACTTAAGGGGGCTGAATAATTTTGCACGCCCAATTTTTCAGTTTTTGATTTGTTAAAAAAGTTTGAAATATCCAATAAATGTCGTTCCACTTCATGATTGTGTCCCACTTGTTGTTGATTCTTCACAAAAAAAATACAGTTTTATATCTTTATGTTTGAAGCCTGAAATGTGGCAAAAGGTCGCAAAGTTCAAGGGGGCCGAATACTTTCGCAAGGCACTGTATATAGAGATAGATAGATAGATAGATAGATGGATGGATGGATAGATAGATAGATAGATAGATAGATAGATAGATAGATAGATAGATAGATAGATAGATAGATAGATAGATAGATAGATAAAAAATATTATCAAGAGGGACAATATCGTAGTGATATTTTATTTTATATAAATCTATTAAACTGAACATTTTGTATTCATGATGCACCACACTGGGAGAACCCGAGCAGTCCTCTAAAGCAATATGTAGAGTTTTGTTTTGAATCTAAATGTTTTTTTTTATTTTTTTATTTTTTTTAAAGATGCTTGTTTTGAACATAATTGAATTCATAAAAAATGAAAAAGTAATACATAAAGATGCTGTGGTATCTAATTTGTATTTAGTAAAATACAGTCCTTGATGAGTAATGCCCAAAGGCTAGGCCTGGCTGTTCTGGTGGAGCTGTTTGTATTTGTGGAAGTAGCATAAAATCCTTGAATTAATGGAAACTCAAGGGGGCCTAGTACTTTCCAGAGATTGTCGACAGCTGTGTGTTTGAAGTGTGTGAAGTGTGTGAGGTGTGTGTGTGTGTGTGTGTGAGGTGTGTGTGAGGTGTGTGTGTGTGTGTGTGTGTGTGTGTGTGTGTGTGAAGTGTGTGCGTGTGTGAAGTGTGTGTGTGTGAGGTGTGTGTGTATGTGTGCGTGAGTGTGCGTGCGCGTGCGTGTGAGTGTGAGTGTGAGCGTGAGCATGAGTGTGAGTGTGTGTGTGTGTGTGTGTGTCTTGAGACTACAATAACTGTGTCTGAGGTAGAACTATACTGAGTGACGATAAGGTCAAATCTCAAATAACACTCTATTCCCTACGTGCACTTGACCAGAGCCCTATGGAACGTACTGTAGCAAACAGGGTGCTGTTTGATATACAGTCTAACTCTACTGATCCTTACAGCTGTGGTCTAGTAACACTGGAATAATGTGGACCACATCAGTCCAGCTGCTGTAAAGGTTACTAATCTGGACCACATCAGTCCAGCTGCTGTAAAGGTTACTAATCTGGATCACATCAGTCCAGCTGCTGTAAAGGTTACTAATCTGGACCACATCAGTCCAGCTGCTGTAAAAGTTACTAATCTAGACCACATCAGTCCAGCTGCTGTAAAGGTTAGGTTACTAATCTAGACCACATCACACCAGCTGCTGTAAATGTTACTAATCTAGACCACATCACACCAGCTGCTGTAAAGGTTACTAATCTAGACCACATAACACCAGCTGCTGTAAAGGTTACTAATCTAGACCACATCACACCAGCTGCTGTAAAGGTTAGTAATCTAGACCACATCACACCAGCTGCTGTAAAGGTTACTAATCTAGACCACATCACACCAGTTGCTGTAAAGGTTACTAATCTGGACAACATCAGTCCAGCTGCTGTAAAGGTTACTAATCTGGACCACATCAGTCCAGCTGCTGTAAAGGTTACTAATCTAGACCACATCACACCAGCTGCTGTAAAGGTTACTAATCTAGACCACATCACACCAGCTGCTGTAAAGGTTACTAATCTGGACCACATCAGTCCAGCTGCTGTAAATCTATAGTGTCACTAATGTGGATGGATGAATATTAAAGATGATTTTACCTATCAATTTTAATGTTGTTGCATTTGTTTGATACGGCAGGGATGTCCTTGCCCCATCAAACTCTAGTGACTCATGTGGCGGGCTGGGCGCAGTGCACGCTGACACATTGGTGCGGCTGGCTTCCAGGGTTAAGCTGGCGTTGTGTCAAGAAGCATAGCGGCTTGGTTGGGTTGTGTTTCGGGGAACACACGGCTCTCGACCTTCGCCTCTCCCGAGTTCGTTCGGGAGTTGCAGCGATGGGACAGGACTGTAACTACCAATTGGATACCACGAAATTGGGGAGAGAAAAAACCCCCCGAAAAACGACAAAAGCAGTGAAACACAAACTAGGCTGTCACAAACGGCGTCCCTTTGAGTGAGCAGAAAGTGTTCCTGTGGACAACGGCCTGTGAAGAGTAATTTCAGAGACTCAAACCTTCCTGGTGGAGACTGATCGTGGCGGTCTGAGCTCCTGCAGATGAAAGACACTAATGAACCATACCACCAGGTGGTACTTGGCTCTTCAGCCTTACAAGTTAGACACCAGACACCTCCAACATAGTGGCAGATGGTTAGACACCAGACACCTCCAACATAGTGGCAGATGGTTAGACACCAGACACCTCCAACATAGTGGCAGATGGTTAGACACCAGACACCTCCAACATAGTGGCAGATGGTTAGACATAGGCCAGACACCTCCAACATAGTGGCAGATGGTTAGACACCAGACACCTCCAACATAGCGACAGATTATTTATCTCGTTACCCAGGCTCCAAGATGGCTGACGGGGAGGGGAATGTGAAGGGAGGGGCCTTGGCAGGGTGTCTCTGGGAGAGCGGAGTATGACAGAGTGGAAGTCTGTGTGTGTTTACCCTGTATTATAATGACTTCATCATTACACCCTGATCTGTTACTCTGCACGAGTTGTATGAACGACAGGATGTGATGTCATTTTTGTTGTACTGTCCCCGTTGTTCTCCCTACCTCTGATCCCAGGTGATGAGCAGCACCTGACAGAGGGGAAAGTGATATATTTGGGTGCTATGGGGTGGGGGTTCAGGTCTCCTGGGTTACGGACCTGGGAAAACATGTCTGAAGGTGTCTCTGTGAGGAGGCCTTACCGCTGTAACGTGTATGTGTTATTCTCAACCCGTGAGCCATGTATCTGTAATAAATATCACTCAGCCGTGTATCTGTAATAAATATCACTCAGCCGTGTATCTGTAATAAATATCACTCAGCCGTGTATCTGTAATAAATATCACTCAGCCATGTATCTGTAATAAATATCACTCAGCCGTGTATCTGTAACAAATATCACTCAGCCGTGTATCTGTAACAAATATCACTCAGCCGTGTATCTGTAATAAATATCACTCAGCCGTGTATCTGTAATAAATATCACTCAGCCGTGTATCTGTAATAAATATCACTCAACTTTGGCCTCAGTCATGACCCTGCGATAGGCACAGACATTTTTTTTCTTCCCGAAATCACTGTCTACCAGCTCCGCTGGCCAGTACCCAATATCCTGAATGCCCATCCCAGGGTATAAAAGCCACAAGGCTCAGTTCTTACCTTCGATGGGGCGAGGTGTACAGGAGGCGCCAGGCTGGCAGGAGGGTCTGTGATGTAGGTCTTCTTAGGGACAGGTTGTGGGAAGCCCTGCTGGGCAGGAGCAGCAGTATAGCTAGGCTGGGGTCTCCAGGTGTTTCCTGGTTCTCCCCCGTACCCTCCTGGTTCTCCCCCGTACCCTCCTGGTCCAGGGTAGGCCGGTTCTGGGTACCCTATCAGAAACGCCATGTACATGTTCAAAATGTGTTGAGAAAAACAGTAATTACACTAATAACACATGACATTTTTAGCACAAACTTAATTGTAACAAAAAAAATGGATTCTACTTGTCTTCGTTTTCACCAACACCAGAAAAACTGTTTTGGTACATTTTACTAGTTTCTAAATACATTTAAAATGTATTGGAAACAATTTTAGATAACATGGTAGAAGTGCAAACGGACAGTGTGTGTTAATGTTGAATGTGAAAAGTCTGGTAGATTAGACACCTTGTGGTGCAGAGCCTGGCTGAGGGACGGAGCCTGGCTGAGGGGCGAAGCCTGGCTGAGGGGGGAAGCCTGGCTGAGGGGCGAAGCCTGGCTGAGGGGGGAAGCCTGGCTGAGGGGCGAAGCCTGGCTGATGGGCGGAGCCTGGCTGAGGGGCGAAACCTGGCTGATGGGGCCCGTAGGCCGAGTCAGGGCCTCGTGGCTGAGCAGACACGTACTGGACCTGTGAAGAGATGTGCTCAAATGATTAACAACACTCTGAGCTCTAACACATCTCCTTCCTCATCGAAGACAAGCTCTAACACATCTCCTTCCTCATCGAAGACCAGCTCTAACACTTCTCCTTCCTCATCGAAGACCAGCTCTAACACTTCTCCTTCCTCATCGAAGACCAGCTCTAACACATCTCCTTCCTCATCGAAGACCAGCTCTAACACATCTCCTTCCTCATCGAAGACCAGCTCTAACACATCTCCTTCCTCATCGAAGACCAGCTCTAACACTTCTCCTTCCTCATCGAAGACCAGCTCTAACACATCTCCTTCCTCATTGAAGACCAGCTCTAACACATCTCCTTCCTCATCAAAGACCAGCTCTAACACTTCTCCTTCCTCATCGAAGACCAGCTCTAACACATCTCCTTCCTCATCAAAGACCAGCTCTAACACATCTCCTTCCTCATCGAAGACCAGCTCTAACACTTCTCCTTCCTCATCGAAGACCAGCTCTAACACTTCTGCTTCCTCATCGAAGACCAGGGTTCAATCCTTTCCTCTCTTCCTACTTTGTCTCCTACTTTGTCTCCTCCCATTCTATCTCCTGATCTGTTTCCTAGCTGTCTATAATAAAGCATAAACATCAACAAACACGAACAAGGAGTGGATGTCCTTGTTTTTAACGTAAAAAGAAGAACAACACCAACAAGGCGTGTACTGGACCTGGGCTGGGCTCCGGATCGGCTGCTGGGCAAACTGCTGGGGGGGTCCTGGGGACTGGTGCTGGGCGGCGGGTTGGGCAGACCTCACCTGGGGGGAAGAAGATGATGTCAGTGGTCACAGAGACACTGGGTCTGTCTCAAATAGCAACCTATTCCACATAGTGCTCTGGACAGACAGACAGACAGACAGGTTGAAGGAAATTATCAGCTGCAGCGTCCCTTGGAGCAGTTTAATTGGTTAAAGCGATACTTGGGGATTTTGGCAGATACCCATAGACTTCCAGTCATTGTGCTAATGCTAGCAGATACCCATAGACTTCCAGTCATTGTGCTAATGCTAGCAGATACCCATAGACTTCCAGTCATTGTGCTAACGCTAGCAGATACCCATAGACTTCCAGTCATTGTGCTAATGCTAGCAGATACCCATAGACTTCCAGTCATTGTGCTAATGCTAGCAGATACCCATAGACTTCCAGTCATAGTGCTAACGCTAGCAGATACCCATAGACTTCCAGTCATTGTGCTAACGCTAGCAGACACCTATAGACTTCCAGTCTAACGCTAGTTAGCATAGGCTCGAGAAACTACCTCTAGATTCCTTCATACTGGACAAAAGACATACAAAATGGTATCCACAAGTTCATCTGACTCTGGGGAAGAAGATAAAGGACATCATTGTCAAAATCCTGATGTATCCCTTTCAGTGCAGTTCCTTGCTCAAGGGCACAACAACAGGATATGGGTACCAGCCAGGATTTGTGTACCTGTACATTGAAGGTAGGCTGGCTGGGGGTGGAGGCTGTGGCGTAGGTGGCTGGGACTGGCTGTGGCACCGTATGGAACTGAGGCCTGGCCACTGGGGAGGCAGAGGAGGGGGAGTGCTCCGCCTGGGAACGGGGCAGTGTTCCACCTGGGGCCCCGGATTTCTTAGTGGCCGTCAGAGGAGGCTGAGTCGGGATGACCATACGCTTGTAGCCGGTGACCGGAGCATTGGGACTGGTCACAGACGGAAGAGTTTCAGAGTTCTGTAAAACAGAACGATAATAGTAGAGTTTTGAATCCTCTGCAGAACCCAAGAGTCTCTGTTTATCCACCAACAAATACAGATTAAAAAAAATTACAACATCACTGTCGTGTCTCTCTTCAGTCACAAATGAAGTTCCTGCAAGGAAAAATGTAAGTTATTCTTCCTATCTAATCAAATCTTTTGATCTTAAGAACTCAGAGAGCACAGATTGTTTAGCTTTTACGTACTGAAGACGTGTTCTGCATATAGCAGTGATGAAGCTCTGTTAAAAGGCTAGGGAGGAGCAGCATCTGGCAGCTCTAAAATACACAATGACTCTACTACCTTCATATGCATCTCCAGGTTATCTAGGAATGTGTCTCAAATTGCACCCTATTCCTTATGGAGTGCACTACTATAGACCAGGGTAGTGTACTACTATAGACCAGGGTCCATAGGGTAGTACACTACTATAGACCAGGGTAGTGTACTACTATAGACCAGGGTAGTGCACTACTATAGACCAGGGTAGTGCACTACTATAGACCAGGGAAGTGCACTACTATAGACCAGGGAAGTGCACTACTATAGACCAGGGTCCATAGGGTAGTGCACTACTATAGACCAGGGTAGTGCACTACTATGGACCAGGGTAGTGCACTAATATAGACCAGGGTCCATAGGGTAGTGCACTACTATAGACCAGGGTCCATAGGGTAGTGCACTACTATAGACCAGGGTCCATAGGGTAGTGCAATACTATAGACCAGGGTCCATAGGGTAGTGCACTACTATAGACCAGGGTAGTGCACTACTATAGACCAGGGTAGTGCACTACTATAGACCAGGGTAGTGCACTACTATAGACCAGGGTCCATAGGGGTAGTGCACTACTATAGACCAGGGTCCATAGGGGTAGTGCACTACTATAGACCAGTGTAGTGCACTACTATAGACCAGGGTAGTGCACTACTATAGACCAGGGTCCATAGGGGTAGTGCACTACTATAGACCAGGGTCCATAGGGGTAGTGCACTACTATAGACCAGGGTAGTGCACTACTATAGACCAGGGTAGTGCACTACTATAGACCATGGCCCATAGGGGTAGTGCACTACTATAGACCAGGGTAGTGCACTACTATAGACCAGGGCCCATAGGGTAGTGTACTACTATAGACCAGGGCCCATAGGGTAGTGCACTACTATAGACCAGGGTCCATAGGGGTATTGCACTACTTTAACCCTTAAACTAGGGTTAATACTGTCCTGGTCCCATCCCTCCATCCCTCCATCCATAAACCAGGGTTAATACTGTCCTGGTCCCATCCCTCCATCCCTCCATCCATAAACCAGGGTTAATACTGTCCTGGCCCCATCCCTCCATCCATAAACCAGGGTTAATGCTGTCCTGGTCCCATCCCTCCATCCCTCCATCCATAAACCAGGGTTAAAACTGTCCTGGTCCCATCCCTCCATCCATAAACCAGGGTTAATACTGTCCTGGTTCCATCCCTCCATCCCTCCATCCATAAACCTGGGTTAATACTGTCCTGGTCCCATCCCTCCATCCCTCCATCCATAAACCAGGGTTAATACTGTCCTGGCCCCATCCCTCCATCCATAAACCAGGGTTAATACTGTCCTGGTCCCATCCCTCCATCCCTCCATCCATAAACCAGGGATAATACTGTCCTGGTCCCATCCCTCCATCCATAAACCAGGGTTAATACTGTCCTGGCCCCATCCCTCCATCCATAAACCAGGGTTAATACTGTCCTGGTCCCATCCCTCCATCCCTCCATCCATAAACCAGGGTTAATACTGTCCTGGTCCCATCCCTCCATCCCTCCATCCATAAACCAGGGTTAATGCAGTCATGGTCCCATCCCTCCATCCCTCCATCTATAAACCAGGGTTAAAACTGTCCTGGTCCCATCCCTCCATCCATAAACCAGGGTTAATACTGTCCTGGTCCCATCCCTCCATCCCTCCATCCATAAACCAGGGTTAAAACTGTCCTGGTCCCATCCCTCCATCCATAAACCAGGGTTAATACTGTCCTGGTCCCATCCCTCCATCCCTCCATCCATAAACCAGGGATAATACTGTCCTGGTCCCATCCCTCCATCCATAAACCAGGGTTAATACTGTCCTGGTCCCATCCCTCCATCCCTCCATCTATAAACCAGGGTTAATAGTGTCCTGGCATCATTCCTCCATCCATAAACCAGGGTTAATACTGTCCTGGTCCCATCCCTCCATCCATAAACCAGGGTTAATACTGTCCTGGTCCCATCCCTCCATCAATAAACCAGGGTTAATACTGTCCTGGTCCCATCCCTCCATCCCTCCATCCATAAACCAGGGTTAATACTGTCCTGGTCCCATCCCTCCATCAATAAACCAGGGTTAATACTGTCCTGGTCCCATCCCTCCATCCCTCCATCCATAAACCAGGGTTAATACTGTCCTGGTCCCATAAATTCAACACACCAATTAGGATCTGGCTAAAATAAATTTGAATCAGTAATAGAGCCCATTGCGTTTATGGTTGTGAGGTCTGGGGTCCGTTCACCAACCAAGATTTCACAAAATAGGACAAACACCAAATTGAGATTGCGGGATTCTGTACTCTGTGTACAACGTAGAACACCAAATAATGCATGCAGAGCAGAATTAGGCCGATACCCGCAAATTATCAAAATCCAGAAAAGAGCCATTCTACAACCACCTAAAAGGAAGCGATTCCCAAACCTTCCATAACAAAACCATCGCCTACAGAGAGATGAACCTGGAGAAGAGTCCCCTAAGCAAGCTGGTCCTGGGGCTCTGTTCACAAACACAAACACACCCTACAGAGCCCCAGGACAGCAGCACAATTAGACCCAAACAAATCATGAGAAAACAAAAAGATAATTACTTCACACATGGTAAAGAATTAACAAAAAAACTGAGCAAAGTAGAATTCTATTTGGCCCTACACAGAGAGTACACAGCGGCAGAATACCTGCCCACTGTGGCTGACCCAAACTTAAGGAAAGCTTTGACTATGTACAGACTCAGTGAGCATAGCCTTGCTATTGAGAAAGGCCGCCGTAGGCAGACATGGCTCTCAAGAGAAGACAGGCTATGTGCTCACTGCCCACAAAATGAGGTGGAAACTGAGCTGCACTTCCTAACCTCCTGCCCAATGTATGACCATATTAGAGAGACATATTTCTCTCAGATTACACAGATCCACAAAGAATTCGAAAACAAATCAAAATTTGAAAAACTCCCATATCTACTGGGTGAAATACCACAGTGTGACATCACAGCAGCAAGATTTGTGACCTGTTGGCACGAGAAAAGGGCAACCAGTGAAGAACACACACCATTGTAAATACAACCCATATTTATGCTTATTTATTTTATCTTGTGTCCTTTAACCATTTGTACATTGTTAAAACACTGTATATATATATAATATGGCATTTGTAATGTCTTTACTGTTTTGAAACCTCTGTATGTGTAATGTTTACTGTTAATTTTTGTTGTTTTTCACTTTATATATTCACTTTGTATGTTGTCTACCTCACTTGCTTTGGCAATGTTAACACATGTTTCCCATGCCAATAAAGCCCTTGAATTGAATTGAATTGAGAGAGAGAGAGAGAGAGAGGATAGAGGAGAGAGAGAGAGAGAGAGAGAGAGAGAGAGAGAGAGAGAGAGAGAGAGAGAGAGAGAGAGAGAGAGAGAGTAGAGCTCTGCTACCTGACTGAACCCAATGGGACCTGCCATTATACATCAGGTTAGGGCTAGAAATGATTTTTTAATCAATAACTAGAGTACGGATAAGGATCGGATATCACTAAATTGATCATCAACATTTTGAAGCTGAACCATTTGCTTGTGCTCTGCACAGTACCTATCATTTAGTGTTTCAATCTCGTCAAAATATAAAATCAGAACATTGTCCGAGTTCACAGGGGAGATTGCTTTACCAAAAATAACAACGTTCATTGAGTTTTGTCTGAGTTTAGAGTGAAGGAAACTGCTCGGCTCTCGGTCTCACCAATAAGGAGGACGGCAAGCAGAGGCGTTGCTATGGATACAGTACCTACACAAGCCGTGCCACGCACAGAGCACATGCAGCATGAGCAGAGCAGGGAGCGAGGGACAGACAGAGAGGAGCAGCTAACGGAGGAAGTTATTTCTGATTTAGGGTTCAGGTAGGGCCTTCAATTTGACAGAAGCCATCAGTCCTGGGTATTGTGGGGTTTGATCCTCACGGGCATGGGTAGGGCTTAAAATACCTGCCTGTGTAGGGCTCCAAGAGAAAGAGAGGGAGAGGGAGAGAGAAAGGGAGGGAGGGAGGGGGAGAGAGAAAGGGAGGGAGGGAGGGAGGGGGAGAGAGAAAGGGAGGGAGGGAGGGAGGGGGAGAGAGAAAGGGAGGGAGGGAGGGGGAGAGATAGGGAGGGAGGGGGAGAGAGAAAGGGGAGGGAGGGGGAGAGAGAAAGGGGAGGGAGCGGGAGAGAGAAAGAGTTGAGAGAGAGTGCACTACTACAGACCCAAATGGCACCATATTCCCTATATAGTGCACTACTACAGACCCAAATGGCACCCTATTCCCTACATAGTGCACTACTACAGACACAAATGGCACCCTATTCCCTATATAGTGCACTACTTTTGACCAGGGAATATGATGTAATTTGAGAAGCTGGCTGTGTCCGCGTGACTGCAGTCATCTGGGATATAATGCAGATTCCCAGGCAGTAGAAAGGTAGTCTGCAGCAATGCGTACAGAGGAGGAAGAGGAGGAAGAGGAGGACCATCCTCTTTAATAAATATAAAACATGTAGCTGTCATCAAGTCAAATATAGTGCACTACTTCTGATGAGGGCTCTAGTCAAATATAGTGCACTACTTCTGATCAGGGTTCTAGTCAAATATAGTGCACTACTTCTGATGAGGGTTCTAGTCAAATATAGTGCACTACTTCTGATGAGGGTTCTAGTCAAATATAGTGCACTACTTCTGATCAGGGTTCTAGTCAAATATAGTGCACTACTTCTGATCAGGGTTCTAGTCAAATATAGTGCACTACTTCTGATGAGGGTTCTAGTCAAATATAGTGCACTACTTCTGATGAGGGTTCTAGTCAAATATAGTGCACTACTTCTGATCGGGGTTCTAGTCAAATATAGTGCACTACTTCTGATGAGGGTTCTAGTCAAATATAGTGCACTACTTCTGATCAGGGTTCTAGTCAAATATAGTGCACTACTTCTGATGAGGGTTCTAGTCAAATATAGTGCACTACTTCTGATCAGGGTTCTAGTCAAATATAGTGCACTACTTCTGATGAGGGCTCTAGTCAAATATAGTGCACTACTTCTGATGAGGGTTCTAGTCAAATATAGTGCACTACTTCTGATGAGGGTTCTAGTCAAATATAGTGCACTACTTCTGATCAGGGTTCTAGTCAAATATAGTGCACTACTTCTGATCAGGGTTCTAGTCAAATATAGTGCACTACTTCTGATCAGGGTTCTAGTCAAATATAGTGCACTACTTCTGATCGGGGCCCTAGTCAAATATAGTGCACTACTTCTGATCGGGGTTCTAGTCAAATATAGTGCACTACTTCTGATCGGGGTTCTAGTCAAATATAGTGCACTACTTCTGATCGGGGTTCTAGTCAAATATAGTGCACTACTTCTGATCAGGGCTCTAGTCAAATATAGTGCACTACTTCTGATGAGGGCTCTAGTCAAATATAGTGCACTACTTCTGATCAGGGTTCTAGTCAAATATAGTGCACTACTTCTGATCGGGGTTCTAGTCAAATATAGTGCACTACTTCTGATCAGGGTTCTAGTCAAATATAGTGCACTACTTCTGATCAGGGTTCTAGTCAAATATAGTGCACTACTTCTGATCAGGGTTCTAGTCAAATATAGTGCACTACTTCTGATCAGGGTTCTAGTCAAATATAGTGCACTACTTCTGATCAGGGTTCTAGTCAAATATAGTGCACTACTTCTGATCAGGGTTCTAGTCAAATATAGTGCACAACTTCTGATCGGGGTTCTAGTCAAATATAGTGCACTACTTCTGATCGGGGTTCTAGTCAAATATAGTGCACTACTTCTGATCGGGGTTCTAGTCAAATATAGTGCACTACTTCTGATCGGGGTTCTAGTCAAATATAGTGCACTACTTCTCATCGGGGTTCTAGTCAAATATAGTGCACTACTTCTGATCAGGGCTCTAGTCAAATATAGTGCACTACTTCTGATGAGGGCTCTAGTCAAATATAGTGCACTACTTCTGATCAGGGTTCTAGTCAAATATAGTGCACTACTTCTGATCAGGGTTCTAGTCAAATATAGTGGACTATAAAGTAAATAGGGGACATTTTGGGACAGAAACACTCTCTAATCTCTTCTCTAACTCAGTGTCTGTCTGTAGCAAACAGCAAGTCAGAAACAAGCGCCAGGCACCAAATGAATATCTCCCTCTATCCTTCACATTAAAACAATCCCCTTCCTATTTCCTCTCCTTGGCCCCGGCACGAACCAGGGTATCAGCACTCTCTCACTTAAAGAAAGAGTTCCAGATAAGGCACATTAAAGATGATTAAAGATGTCTCCTCTGCAGAATGTGGCGAGACCTCTGGCTGTTTTGAACTATCTCACATTTGCAGATAAAGTGCATTAAACGAGGTATATAGAGAGAAACTCCACCAAACGAATATCTCCCTCTATCCCTCACAGTAAAACAAACTGCCCTGTCTAACTGGATCAGCCTCTCTCTCTCGCTCTCTCTCTCTCTCTCTCTCTATATATATATATATATATATAATCTACCTCTCTCTCACTCTATATATATATATATATAGATCTACCTCTCTCTCTCTATATATATATATATATATATATATATACATATATATATATCTACCTCTCTCTCTCTATTTCTCTATCTCTCTATTTCTCCTTCAAGTGACAGTACAGAGTACCGCAATCCAACTAAAGAACAGAACAATTATTCTCTACTAAAAAAATTAAAATCACTAAATCAAATTAATTTAATAAAATAAAAAATAAAAAATAGATAGTGGTAGTATAGAAGAGTTAGTATTTAGAATTATTAGTTCACATATCTAAAAACATACACCGTCTCCACTGCAGGACTTCATTACGGTTTGATGTAAACATGCCACACAAATGACTCAATACCAAATGAAGGTGATTAAACAGTAGCATCCTTTAGAGGCAGGTAGTAAAAAATACAAAGCTGAATCATCAAGGTAGAATCAAGGTAGAATTCACAAAGCTGAATCATCAAGGTAGAATCAAGGTAGAATTCACAAAGCTGAATCATCAAGGTAGAATCAAGGTAGAATGCACAAAGCTGAATCATCAAGGTAGAATCAAGGTAGAATTCACAAAGCTGAATCATCAAGGTGGAATCAAGGTAGAATTCATAAAGCTGAATCATCAAGGTAGAATCAAGGTACAATTCACAAAGCTGAATCATCAAGGTAGAATCAAGGTACAATTCACAAAGCTGAATCATCAAGGTAGAATCAAGGTAGAATCAAGGTAGAATTCACAAAGCTGAATCATCAAGCTAGAATCAAGGTAGAATTCACAAAGCTGAATCATCAAGGTACAATCCAGATAGAATCAAGGTAGAATTCACAAAGCTCAAGGTAGAATCAAGGTTGAATCACAAAGCTTCACACTCCTTAACATGTTACGTTCCACCATAATTTGCAAATAAATTCATTAAAAATCCTACAATGTGATTTTCTGGATTTTTTTCCCCTCATTTTGTCTGTCATAGTTGAAGTGAACCTATGATGAAAATTACAGGCCTCTCTCATCTTTTTAAGTGGGAGAACTTGCACAATTGGTGGCTGACTAAATACTTTTTTTTTGCCCCACTGCACACACAGGGCCTTAACTTGTTCCACATGTTGTTGTGTTACAGCCTGAATTTAAAATGTGTCACTGATCTACACACAAACCTATTGTTATGTTTGTAGAACATTTTCCAAATGAATGAGAGAGAAAAAAAATGAAACGTTGAAATGCTAAACGAATCACATAATGAGTCGCATGGACTCATTCCATGTTCAATAGATTTTTGATTGTTCACAATTATGTGAAAGGTCTCTTATTGAATTTAGTGAATTTCAAGCACAGATTCAACCACACAGACCAGGGATGGTTTTCAATGTATAGCAAAGAAGGGAATTGATTGGTAGATGGGAGAAAAAAAAAAAAAAAGTTTTTTTAAATAAGACATTGAATATCCCTTTGAACACGGTGAAGATACTAATTACACTTTGAATGGTGCATCAATACACCCAGTCACTAACAAAGATACAGGCGTCCTTCCTAACTCAGTTGCCGGAGAGGAAGGAAACCACTCAGGTATTTTTAACATGAGGCCAATGGTGATTTTTAAAATAGTTACGGAGTTTAATGGCTGTGAAAGGTAGAAAATTGAGGATGGATCAACAACATTGTAGTTACTCCACAATACTAACCTAAATGACAGATTTAAAAGAAGGAAGCCTGTACAGAATAACAAATATTCCAAACCATGCATCCTGTTTACAACGCCGCACGAAAGAAAAACGGCAAAATAAAGCTGTCAAAGAAATTAACAATTTTGTCCTGAATACAAAGTGTTATGTTTGGGGCAAATCCAACACAACACATTACTGAACACCACTCTTCATATTGTCAAGCATGGTTGTGGCTGCATCATGGTATGTGTAGGCTTGACAACGGCAAGGGGGGGGGGGGGGGGGGAAACCTGGTTCAGTCTGCTTTCCACCACTGGGAGACAAATTCACCTTTCAGCTGGACAATAACCTAAAACACAAGGCTGATTTTACACTGGAGGTTTTTTACCATGATGACATTGAATGTTCCTGAGTGGCTTAGTTACAGTTTTGATTTAAATCAGCTTGAAAATGTATGGCAAGACATGATACTTGGTTTTCTAGCAATGTTTATATCTGACTGGTTTATAACTGACTGGTTTATATCTGACTGGTTTATATCTGACTGGTTTATAACTGACTGGTTTATATCTGACTGGTTTATATCTGACTGGTTTATAACTGACTGGTTTATATCTGACTGGTTTATATCTGACTGGTTTATATCTGACTGGTTTATATCTGACTGGTTTACAACTGACTGGTTTATAACTGACTGGTTTATATCTGACTGGTTTATATCTGACTGGTTTATATCTGACTGGTTTTTATCTGACTGGTGCCATACTGACTGGTTTATATCTGACTGGTTTATATCTGACTGGTTTATAACTGACTGGTTTATATCTGACTGGTTTATAACTGACGGGTTTATAACTGACTGGGGTATAACTGACTGGTTTATAACTGACTGGTTTACATCTGACTGGTTTATATCTGACTGTTTTTTATCTGACTGGTTTTTATCTGACTGGTGCCATACTGACCGGTTTATATCTGACTGGTTTATATCTGACTGGTTTATAACTGACTGGTTTATAACTGACTGGTTTATAACTGACTGGTTTATAACTGACTGGTTTATATCTGACTGGTTTATAACTGACTGGTTTACATCTGACTGGTTTATATCTGACTGGTGCCATAATGACTGGTTTGTATCTGACTGGTTTATATCTGACTGGTTTATATCTGACTGGTTTATAACTGACTGGTTTAAATCTGACTGGTTTATAACTGACTGGTTTATAACTGACTGGTTTATAACTGACTGGTTTATATCTGACTGGTTTATTTCTGACTGGTTTATAACTGACTGGTTTATATCTGAATGGTGCCATAATGAATGGTTTATATCTGACTGGTTTATAACTGACTGGTTTATATCTGACTGGTGCCATAATGACTGGTTTGTATCTGACTGTGAAATATGTCTGACTTCTATTGAACATCATATGTGATTTATGAATGTGTATTTGTTGAGAGAGGGGTAGTTTTTATTAATTTATACAATCCATCAAATGAGACATTTATCTGTGTACTGTACATGTTGTTGTAGTGTGTCAGATAACGGGTCAGGTTCTAAATATTAAAAGGTATTTGGGAAAGAGCCCGGGGTCATTTTAGTTAGACCCCAGACCCACCCCGTTAGAACACCAAGTATGTAAGCCTCTGGGACACTCCAAATGCACTTCCTTTGAGAAGGCAATTCACACAGAACGAATTGGCGGGAGCTGAAATGGCATCTGACGAGCATTTCATGTCCTCCCTCTCATTCAATTCACTGTGATGTGGTATCATTTTCAGACATAACACACCACAACACAACATTCCTCACATGGAAACACACACACACAGACACACACACACACACACACACACACACACACACACACACACACAGACACAGACACACACACACACACAACACACACACACACACACACACACACACACACACACAACACACACACAACACACACACACACACACACACACACACACACACACACACACACACACACACACACACACACACTGTGTTTCCCCTATATTAATGTTTTTTTTTTGCTCCTCCGTGCAGTGGCACACATCATATATATTTCAGGTGGTGTCAACATAATTACAACGACATACATTTTGGAGCAGAAGGTCTTTTTAAGTCACCAGAAGTGAACCTTCAGAACCTTCTCACAGTCGTTCTACAACAAAAAAACAAGTCAAATACAAATAATAACATTAGGGAGAAAAGTAAACTGGCTTCATGTAAATAGGCAGGTAGAAGTACGAAACAACGGATGCTGACTGTGGTTAAACTGACAAACTTCCTATGTGGTGTGTTGTGTGAGTGTCTATACTCCTTTGTTACATCATAAACACATGAATGAATTTTAACCAGAGTCTGTAACAGAATCTCTGAATGATATTCATTTCTGTGTTTTTTTTAAAGGTCTCCCGAGAGCATGGTGAAAGAATGTCTCAGTTGAATATCTCAGTCTCATGTTTTCCTCTCTGTTTTGTACAAACGTCACCCTCTGAAAAAAATCTAGATTTCAGAACTCAAATATGTAATATTGCAAGCATGATGTAATATCATACTAGTGTGTGTGTGTGTGTGTGTGTGTGTGTGTGTGTGTGTGTGTGTGTGTGTGTCTGTGTGTGTGTGTGTGTGACTCTCTGATCCAACTCAAATTCTCTTTTCAGGGCAACTGTACAATACACATCATGTTAACTGAAATTCTAGAATCTAACCAATTAAATGTTCCATCCTCTACTGTGTGATATAATACAGTCTCTCTACTGTGTGATATAATACAGTCTCTCTACTGTGTGATGTAATACAGTCTCTCTACTGTGTGATGTAATACAGTCTCTCTACTGTGTGATGTAATACAGTCTCTCTACTGTGATGTAATACAGTCTCTCTACTGTGATGTAATACAGTCTCTCTACTGTGATGTAATACAGTCTCTCTACTGTGATGTAATACAGATGTGATGTACAGTCTCTCTACTGTGATGTAATACAGTCTCTCTACTGTGATGTAATACAGTCTCTCTACTGTGATGTAATACAGTCTCTCTACTGTGTGATATAATACAGTCTCTCTACTGTGATGTAATACAGTCTCTCTACTGTGATGTAATACAGTATCTCTATTGTGATGTAATACAGTCTCTCTACTGTGATGTAATACAGTCTCTCTACTGTGATGTAATACAGTCTCTCTACTGTGATGTAATACAGTCTCTCTACTGTGATGTAATACAGTCTCTCTACTGTGATGTAATACAGTCTCTATACTGTGATGTAATACAGTCTCTCTACTGTGATGTAATACAGTCTCTCTACTGTGATGTAATACAGTCTCTCTACTGTGTGATGTAATACAGTCTCTCTACTGTGATGTAATACAGTCTCTCTACTGTGTGATGTAATACAGTCTCTCTACTGTGATGTAATACAGTCTCTCTACTGTGTGATATAATACAGTCTCTCTACTGTGTGATGTAATACAGTCTCTCTACTGTGTGATGTAATACAGTCTCTCTACTGTGATGTAATACAGTCTCTCTACTGTGATGTAATACAGTCTCTCTACTGTGATGTAATACAGTCTCTCTACTGTGATGTAATACAGTCTCTCTACTGTGATGTAATACAGTCTCTCTACTGTGTGATGTAATACAGTCTCTCTACTGTGATGTAATACAGTCTCTCTACTGTGTGATGTAATACAGTCTCTCTACTGTGATGTAATACAGTCTCTCTACTGTGTGATATAATACAGTCTCTCTACTGTGTGATGTAATACAGTCTCTCTACTGTGTGATGTAATACAGTCTCTCTACTGTGATGTAATACAGTCTCTCTACTGTGATGTAATACAGTATCTCTATTGTGATGTAATACAGTCTCTCTACTGTGATGTAATACAGTCTCTCTACTGTGATGTAATACAGTCTCTCTACTGTGATGTAATACAGTCTCTCTACTGTGATGAAATACAGTCTCTCTACTGTGATGTAATACAGTCTCTCTACTGTGTGATGTAATACAGTCTCTCTACTCTGATGTAATACAGTCTCTCTACTGTGTGATGTAATACAGTCTCTCTACTGTGATGTAATACAGTCTCTCTACTGTGTGATATAATACAGTCTCTCTACTGTGTGATATAATACAGTCTCTCTACTGTGATGTAATACAGTATCTCTACTGTGATGTAATACAGTCTCTCTACTGTGATGTAATACAGTCTCTCTACTGTGATGTAATACCGTCTCTCTACTGTGATGTAATACAGTCTCTCTACTGTGATGTAATAGAGTCTCTCTACTGTGATGTAATACAGTCTCTCTACTGTGATGTAATACAGTCTCTCTACTGTGTGATATAATACAGTCTCTCTACTGTGATGTAATACAGTCTCTCTACTGTGATGTAATACAGTATCTCTATTGTGATGTAATACAGTCTCTCTACTGTGATGTAATACAGTCTCTCTACTGTGATGTAATACAGTCTCTCTACTGTGATGTAATACAGTCTCTCTACTGTGATGTAATACAGTCTCTCTACTGTGATGTAATACAGTCTCTCTAATGTGATGTAATACAGTCTCTCTACTGTGATGTAATACAGTCTCTCTACTGTGATGTAATACAGTCTCTCTACTGTGATGTAATACAGTCTCTCTAATGTGATGTAATACAGTCTCTCTACTGTGATGTAATACAGTCTCTCTACTGTGATGTAATACAGTCTCTCTAATGTGATGTAATACAGTCTCTCTACTGTGATGTAATACAGTCTCTCTACTGTGATGTAATACAGTCTCTCTACTGTGTGATGTAAAACAGTCTCTCTACTGTGATGTAATACAGTCTCTCTACTGTGTTGTAATACAGTCTCTATACTGCGTGATGTAATACAGTCTCTCTACTGTGATGTAATAGAGTCTCTCTACTGTGATGTAATACAGTCTCTCTACTGTGATGTAATACAGTCTCTCTACTGTGATGTAATACAGTCTCTCTACTGTGATGTAATACAGTCTCTCTACTGTGATGTAATACAGTCTCTCTACTGTGATGTAATACAGTCTCTCTACTGTGTGATGTAATACAGTCTCTCTACTGTGATGTAATACAGTCTCTCTACTGTGTTGTAATACAGTCTCTCTACTGTGTGATGTAATACAGTCTCTCTACTGTGATGTAATACAGTCTCTCTACTGTGATGTAATACAGTCTCTCTACTGTGATGTAATACAGTCTCTCTACTGTGATGTAATACAGTATCTCTACTGTGATGTAATACAGTCTCTCTACTGTGATGTAATACAGTCTCTCTACTGTGATGTAATACAGTCTCTCTACTGTGATGTAATACAGTCTCTCTACTGTGATGTAATACAGTCTCTCTACTGTGATGTAATACAGTCTCTCTATTGTGATGTAATACAGTCTCTCAACTGTGATGTAATACAGTCTCTCTACTGTGTGATATAATACAGTCTCTCTACTGTGTGATGTAATACAGTCTCTCTACTGTGTTGTAATACAGTCTCTATACTGTGTGATGTAATACAGTCTCTCTACTGTGTGATATAATACAGTCTCTCTACTGTGATGTAATACAGTCTCTCTACTGTGTGATGTAATACAGTCTCTCTACTGTGTGATATAATACAGTCTCTCTACTGTGATGTAATACAGTCTCTCTACTGTGTGATGTAATACAGTCTCTCTACTGTGATGTAATACAGTCTCTCTACTGTGTGATATAATACAGTCTCTCTACTGTGTGATGTAATACAGTCTCTCTACTGTGTGATGTAATACAGTCTCTCTACTGTGATGTAATACAGTCTCTCTACTGTGATGTAATACAGTCTCTCTACTGTGTGATGTAATACAGTCTCTCTACTGTGATGTAATACAGTCTCTCTACTGTGTGATGTAATACAGTCTCTCTACTGTGATGTAATACAGTCTCTCTACTGTGATGTAATACAGTCTCTCTATTGTGATGTAATACAGTCTCTCTACTGTGATGTAATACAGTCTCTCTACTGTGATGTAATACAGTCTCTCTACTGTGATGTAATACAGTCTCTCTACTGTGATGTAATACAGTCTCTCTACTGTGATGTAATACAGTCTCTCTACTGTGATGTAATACAGTCTCTCTACTGTGTGATGTAATACAGTCTCTCTACTGTGATGTAATACAGTCTCTCTACTGTGATGTAATACAGTCTCTATACTGTGTGATGTAATGCAGTCTCTCTAATGTGATGTAATAGAGTCTCTCTACTGTGATGTAATACAGTCTCTCTACTGTGATGTAATACAGTCTCTCTACTGTGATGTAATACAGTCTCTCTACTGTGATGTAATACAGTCTCTCTACTGTGATGTAATACAGTCTCTCTACTGTGATGTAATACAGTCTCTCTACTGTGTGATGTAATACAGTCTCTCTACTGTGATGTAATACAGTCTCTCTACTGTGTTGTAATACAGTCTCTATACTGTGTGATGTAATACAGTCTCTCTACTGTGATGTAATAGAGTCTCTCTACTGTGATGTAATACAGTCTCTCTACTGTGATGTAATACAGTCTCTCTACTGTGATGTAATACAGTCTCTCTACTGTGATGTAATACAGTCTCTCTACTGTGATGTAATACAGTCTCTCTACTGTGATGTAATACAGTCTCTCTACTGTGATGTAATACAGTCTCTCTACTGTGTGATGTAATACAGTCTCTCTACTGTGATGTAATACAGTGTCTCTACTGTGTTGTAATACAGTCTCTCTACTGTGTGATGTAATACAGTCTCTCTACTGTGATGTAATACAGTCTCTCTACTGTGATGTAATACAGTCTCTCTACTGTGATGTAATACAGTATCTCTACTGTGATGTAATACAGTCTCTCTACTGTGATGTAATACAGTCTCTCTACTGTGATGTAATACAGTCTCTCTACTGTGATGTAATACAGTCTCTCTACTGTGATGTAATACAGTCTCTCTACTGTGATGTAATGCAGTCTCTCTACTGTGTGATATAATACCGTCTCTCTACTGTGTGATGTAATACAGTCTCTCTACTGTGTTGTAATACAGTCTCTATACTGTGTGATGTAATACAGTCTCTCTACTGTGTGATATAATACAGTCTCTCTACTGTGATGTAATACAGTCTCTCTACTGTGATATAATACAGTCTCTCTACTGTGTGATATAATACAGTCTCTCTACTGTGATGTAATACAGTCTCTCTACTGTGTGATGTAATAAAGTCTCTCTACTGTGATGTAATACAGTCTCTCTACTGTGTGATGTAATACAGTCTCTCTACTGTGTGATGTAATACAGTCTCTCTACTGTGTGATGTAATACAGTCTCTCTACTGTGTGATATAATACAGTCTCTCTACTGTGTGATGTAATACAGTCTCTCTACTGTGTGATGTAATACAGTCTCTCTACTGTGTGATGTAATACAGTCTCTCTACTGTGATGTAATACAGTCTCTCTACTGTGTGATGTAATGCAGTCTCTCTACTGTGATGTAATACAGTCTCTATACTGTGTGATGTAATACAGTCTCTCTACTGTGTTGTAATACAGTCTCTATACTGTGTGATGTAATACAGTCTCTCTACTGTGTGATATAATACAGTCTCTCTACTGTGATGTAATACAGTCTCTCTACTGTGATGTAATACAGTCTCTCTACTGTGATGTAATACAGTCTCTCTACTGTGATGTAATACAGTCTCTCTACTGTGATGTAATACAGTCTCTCTACTGTGATGTAATACAGTCTCTCTACTGTGTGATGTAATACAGTCTCTCTACTGTGATGTAATACAGTCTCTCTACTGTGTTGTAATACAGTCTCTATACTGTGTGATGTAATACAGTCTCTCTACTGTGATGTAATACAGTCTCTCTACTGTGATGTAATACAGTCTCTCTACTGTGATGTAATACAGTCTCTATACTGTGTGATGTAATACAGTCTCTCTACTGTGATGTAATACAGTCTCTCTACTGTGATGTAATACAGTCTCTCTACTGTGATGTAATACAGTCTCTCTACTGTGATGTAATACAGTCTCTCTACTGTGATGTAATACAGTCTCTCTACTGTGATGTAATACAGTCTCTCTACTGTGATGTAATACAGTCTCTCTACTGTGATGTAATACAGTCTCTCTACTGTGTTGTAATACAGTCTCTATACTGTGTGATGTAATACAGTCTCTCTACTGTGATGTAATAGAGTCTCTCTACTGTGATGTAATACAGTCTCTCTACTGTGATGTAATACAGTCTCTCTACTGTGTTGTAATACAGTCTCTCTACTGTGTGATGTAATACAGTCTCTCTACTGTGATGTAATACAGTCTCTCTACTGTGATGTAATACAGTCTCTCTACTGTGATGTAATACAGTCTCTCTACTGTGATGTAATACAGTCTCTCTACTGTGATGTAATACAGTATCTCTACTGTGATGTAATACAGTCTCTCTACTGTGATGTAATACAGTCTCTCTACTGTGATGTAATACAGTCTCTCTACTGTGATGTAATACAGTCTCTCTACTGTGATGTAATACAGTCTCTCTACTGTGATGTAATACAGTCTCTCTATTGTGATGTAATACAGTCTCTCAACTGTGATGTAATACAGTCTCTCTACTGTGTGATATAATACAGTCTCTCTACTGTGTGATGTAATACAGTCTCTCTACTGTGTTGTAATACAGTCTCTATACTGTGTGATGTAATACAGTCTCTCTACTGTGTGATATAATACAGTCTCTCTACTGTGATGTAATACAGTCTCTCTAATGTGTGATGTAATACAGTCTCTCTACTGTGTGATATAATACAGTCTCTCTACTGTGATGTAATACAGTCTCTCTACTGTGTGATGTAATACAGTCTCTCTACTGTGATGTAATACAGTCTCTCTACTGTGTGATATAATACAGTCTCTCTACTGTATGATGTAATACAGTCTCTCTACTGTGTGATGTAATACAGTCTCTCTACTGTGATGTAATACAGTCTCTCTACTGTGATGTAATACAGTCTCTCTACTGTGTGATGTAATACAGTCTCTCTACTGTGTGATGTAATACAGTCTCTCTACTGTGTGATGTAATACAGTCTCTCTACTGTGATGTAATACAGTCTCTCTACTGTGATGTAATACAGTCTCTCTATTGTGATGTAATACAGTCTCTCTACTGTGATGTAATACAGTCTCTCTACTGTGATGTAATACAGTCTCTCTACTGTGATGTAATACAGTCTCTCTACTGTGATGTAATACAGTCTCTCTACTGTGATGTAATACAGTCTCTCTACTGTGATGTAATACAGTCTCTCTACTGTGTGATGTAATACAGTCTCTCTACTGTGATGTAATACAGTCTCTCTACTGTGATGTAATACAGTCTCTCTACTGTGATGTAATACAGTCTCTCTACTGTGATGTAATACAGTCTCTCTACTGTGATGTAATACAGTCTCTCTACTGTGTGATGTAATACAGTCTCTCTACTGTGATGTAATACAGTCTCTCTACTGTGATGTAATACAGTCTCTATACTGTGTGATGTAATGCAGTCTCTCTAATGTGATGTAATAGAGTCTCTCTACTGTGATGTAATACAGTCTCTCTACTGTGATGTAATACAGTCTCTCTACTGTGATGTAATACAGTCTCTCTACTGTGATGTAATACAGTCTCTCTACTGTGATGTAATACAGTCTCTCTACTGTGATGTAATACAGTCTCTCTACTGTGTGATGTAATACAGTCTCTCTACTGTGATGTAATACAGTCTCTCTACTGTGTTGTAATACAGTCTCTATACTGTGTGATGTAATACAGTCTCTCTACTGTGATGTAATAGAGTCTCTCTACTGTGATGTAATACAGTCTCTCTACTGTGATGTAATACAGTCTCTCTACTGTGATGTAATACAGTCTCTCTACTGTGATGTAATACAGTCTCTCTACTGTGATGTAATACAGTCTCTCTACTGTGATGTAATACAGTCTCTCTACTGTGATGTAATACAGTCTCTCTACTGTGTGATGTAATACAGTCTCTCTACTGTGATGTAATACAGTGTCTCTACTGTGTTGTAATACAGTCTCTCTACTGTGTGATGTAATACAGTCTCTCTACTGTGATGTAATACAGTCTCTCTACTGTGATGTAATACAGTCTCTCTACTGTGATGTAATACAGTATCTCTACTGTGATGTAATACAGTCTCTCTACTGTGATGTAATACAGTCTCTCTACTGTGATGTAATACAGTCTCTCTACTGTGATGTAATACAGTCTCTCTACTGTGATGTAATACAGTCTCTCTACTGTGATGTAATGCAGTCTCTCTACTGTGTGATATAATACCGTCTCTCTACTGTGTGATGTAATACAGTCTCTCTACTGTGTTGTAATACAGTCTCTATACTGTGTGATGTAATACAGTCTCTCTACTGTGTGATATAATACAGTCTCTCTACTGTGATGTAATACAGTCTCTCTACTGTGATATAATACAGTCTCTCTACTGTGTGATATAATACAGTCTCTCTACTGTGATGTAATACAGTCTCTCTACTGTGTGATGTAATAAAGTCTCTCTACTGTGATGTAATACAGTCTCTCTACTGTGTGATGTAATACAGTCTCTCTACTGTGTGATGTAATACAGTCTCTCTACTGTGTGATGTAATACAGTCTCTCTACTGTGTGATATAATACAGTCTCTCTACTGTGTGATGTAATACAGTCTCTCTACTGTGTGATGTAATACAGTCTCTCTACTGTGTGATGTAATACAGTCTCTCTACTGTGATGTAATACAGTCTCTCTACTGTGTGATGTAATGCAGTCTCTCTACTGTGATGTAATACAGTCTCTATACTGTGTGATGTAATACAGTCTCTCTACTGTGTTGTAATACAGTCTCTATACTGTGTGATGTAATACAGTCTCTCTACTGTGTGATATAATACAGTCTCTCTACTGTGATGTAATACAGTCTCTCTACTGTGATGTAATACAGTCTCTCTACTGTGATGTAATACAGTCTCTCTACTGTGATGTAATACAGTCTCTCTACTGTGATGTAATACAGTCTCTCTACTGTGATGTAATACAGTCTCTCTACTGTGTGATGTAATACAGTCTCTCTACTGTGATGTAATACAGTCTCTCTACTGTGTTGTAATACAGTCTCTATACTGTGTGATGTAATACAGTCTCTCTACTGTGATGTAATACAGTCTCTCTACTGTGATGTAATACAGTCTCTCTACTGTGATGTAATACAGTCTCTATACTGTGTGATGTAATACAGTCTCTCTACTGTGATGTAATACAGTCTCTCTACTGTGATGTAATACAGTCTCTCTACTGTGATGTAATACAGTCTCTCTACTGTGATGTAATACAGTCTCTCTACTGTGATGTAATACAGTCTCTCTACTGTGATGTAATACAGTCTCTCTACTGTGATGTAATACAGTCTCTCTACTGTGATGTAATACAGTCTCTCTACTGTGTTGTAATACAGTCTCTATACTGTGTGATGTAATACAGTCTCTCTACTGTGATGTAATAGAGTCTCTCTACTGTGATGTAATACAGTCTCTCTACTGTGATGTAATACAGTCTCTCTACTGTGTTGTAATACAGTCTCTCTACTGTGTGATGTAATACAGTCTCTCTACTGTGATGTAATACAGTCTCTCTACTGTGATGTAATACAGTCTCTCTACTGTGATGTAATACAGTCTCTCTACTGTGATGTAATACAGTCTCTCTACTGTGATGTAATACAGTCTCTCTACTGTGATGTAATACAGTCTCTCTACTGTGTGATATAATACAGTCTCTCTACTGTGATGTAATACAGTCTCTCTATTGTGATGTAATACAGTCTCTCAACTGTGATGTAATACAGTCTCTCTACTGTGTGATATAATACAGTCTCTCTACTGTGTGATGTAATACAGTCTCTCTACTGTGTTGTAATACAGTCTCTATACTGTGTGATGTAATACAGTCTCTCTACTGTGTGATATAATACAGTCTCTCTACTGTGATGTAATACAGTCTCTCTAATGTGTGATGTAATACAGTCTCTCTACTGTGTGATATAATACAGTCTCTCTACTGTGATGTAATACAGTCTCTCTACTGTGTGATGTAATACAGTCTCTCTACTGTGATGTAATACAGTCTCTCTACTGTGTGATATAATACAGTCTCTCTACTGTATGATGTAATACAGTCTCTCTACTGTGTGATGTAATACAGTCTCTCTACTGTGATGTAATACAGTCTCTCTACTGTGATGTAATACAGTCTCTCTACTGTGTGATGTAATACAGTCTCTCTACTGTGTGATGTAATACAGTCTCTCTACTGTGTGATGTAATACAGTCTCTCTACTGTGATGTAATACAGTCTCTCTACTGTGATGTAATACAGTCTCTCTATTGTGATGTAATACAGTCTCTCTACTGTGATGTAATACAGTCTCTCTACTGTGATGTAATACAGTCTCTCTACTGTGATGTAATACAGTCTCTCTACTGTGATGTAATACAGTCTCTCTACTGTGATGTAATACAGTCTCTCTACTGTGATGTAATACAGTCTCTCTACTGTGTGATGTAATACAGTCTCTCTACTGTGATGTAATACAGTCTCTCTACTGTGATGTAATACAGTCTCTCTACTGTGATGTAATACAGTCTCTCTACTGTGATGTAATACAGTCTCTCTACTGTGATGTAATACAGTCTCTCTACTGTGTGATGTAATACAGTCTCTCTACTGTGATGTAATACAGTCTCTCTACTGTGATGTAATACAGTCTCTATACTGTGTGATGTAATGCAGTCTCTCTAATGTGATGTAATAGAGTCTCTCTACTGTGATGTAATACAGTCTCTCTACTGTGATGTAATACAGTCTCTCTACTGTGATGTAATACAGTCTCTCTACTGTGATGTAATACAGTCTCTCTACTGTGATGTAATACAGTCTCTCTACTGTGATGTAATACAGTCTCTCTACTGTGTGATGTAATACAGTCTCTCTACTGTGATGTAATACAGTCTCTCTACTGTGTTGTAATACAGTCTCTATACTGTGTGATGTAATACAGTCTCTCTACTGTGATGTAATAGAGTCTCTCTACTGTGATGTAATACAGTCTCTCTACTGTGATGTAATACAGTCTCTCTACTGTGATGTAATACAGTCTCTCTACTGTGATGTAATACAGTCTCTCTACTGTGATGTAATACAGTCTCTCTACTGTGATGTAATACAGTCTCTCTACTGTGATGTAATACAGTCTCTCTACTGTGTGATGTAATACAGTCTCTCTACTGTGATGTAATACAGTGTCTCTACTGTGTTGTAATACAGTCTCTCTACTGTGTGATGTAATACAGTCTCTCTACTGTGATGTAATACAGTCTCTCTACTGTGATGTAATACAGTCTCTCTACTGTGATGTAATACAGTATCTCTACTGTGATGTAATACAGTCTCTCTACTGTGATGTAATACAGTCTCTCTACTGTGATGTAATACAGTCTCTCTACTGTGATGTAATACAGTCTCTCTACTGTGATGTAATACAGTCTCTCTACTGTGATGTAATGCAGTCTCTCTACTGTGTGATATAATACCGTCTCTCTACTGTGTGATGTAATACAGTCTCTCTACTGTGTTGTAATACAGTCTCTATACTGTGTGATGTAATACAGTCTCTCTACTGTGTGATATAATACAGTCTCTCTACTGTGATGTAATACAGTCTCTCTACTGTGATATAATACAGTCTCTCTACTGTGTGATATAATACAGTCTCTCTACTGTGATGTAATACAGTCTCTCTACTGTGTGATGTAATAAAGTCTCTCTACTGTGATGTAATACAGTCTCTCTACTGTGTGATGTAATACAGTCTCTCTACTGTGTGATGTAATACAGTCTCTCTACTGTGTGATGTAATACAGTCTCTCTACTGTGTGATATAATACAGTCTCTCTACTGTGTGATGTAATACAGTCTCTCTACTGTGTGATGTAATACAGTCTCTCTACTGTGTGATGTAATACAGTCTCTCTACTGTGATGTAATACAGTCTCTCTACTGTGTGATGTAATGCAGTCTCTCTACTGTGATGTAATACAGTCTCTATACTGTGTGATGTAATACAGTCTCTCTACTGTGTTGTAATACAGTCTCTATACTGTGTGATGTAATACAGTCTCTCTACTGTGTGATATAATACAGTCTCTCTACTGTGATGTAATACAGTCTCTCTACTGTGATGTAATACAGTCTCTCTACTGTGATGTAATACAGTCTCTCTACTGTGATGTAATACAGTCTCTCTACTGTGATGTAATACAGTCTCTCTACTGTGATGTAATACAGTCTCTCTACTGTGTGATGTAATACAGTCTCTCTACTGTGATGTAATACAGTCTCTCTACTGTGTTGTAATACAGTCTCTATACTGTGTGATGTAATACAGTCTCTCTACTGTGATGTAATACAGTCTCTCTACTGTGATGTAATACAGTCTCTCTACTGTGATGTAATACAGTCTCTATACTGTGTGATGTAATACAGTCTCTCTACTGTGATGTAATACAGTCTCTCTACTGTGATGTAATACAGTCTCTCTACTGTGATGTAATACAGTCTCTCTACTGTGATGTAATACAGTCTCTCTACTGTGATGTAATACAGTCTCTCTACTGTGATGTAATACAGTCTCTCTACTGTGATGTAATACAGTCTCTCTACTGTGATGTAATACAGTCTCTCTACTGTGTTGTAATACAGTCTCTATACTGTGTGATGTAATACAGTCTCTCTACTGTGATGTAATAGAGTCTCTCTACTGTGATGTAATACAGTCTCTCTACTGTGATGTAATACAGTCTCTCTACTGTGTTGTAATACAGTCTCTCTACTGTGTGATGTAATACAGTCTCTCTACTGTGATGTAATACAGTCTCTCTACTGTGATGTAATACAGTCTCTCTACTGTGATGTAATACAGTCTCTCTACTGTGATGTAATACAGTCTCTCTACTGTGATGTAATACAGTATCTCTACTGTGATGTAATACAGTCTCTCTACTGTGATGTAATACAGTCTCTCTACTGTGATGTAATACAGTCTCTCTACTGTGATGTAATACAGTCTCTCTACTGTGATGTAATACAGTCTCTCTACTGTGATGTAATACAGTCTCTCTATTGTGATGTAATACAGTCTCTCAACTGTGATGTAATACAGTCTCTCTACTGTGTGATATAATACAGTCTCTCTACTGTGTGATGTAATACAGTCTCTCTACTGTGTTGTAATACAGTCTCTATACTGTGTGATGTAATACAGTCTCTCTACTGTGTGATATAATACAGTCTCTCTACTGTGATGTAATACAGTCTCTCTAATGTGTGATGTAATACAGTCTCTCTACTGTGTGATATAATACAGTCTCTCTACTGTGATGTAATACAGTCTCTCTACTGTGTGATGTAATACAGTCTCTCTACTGTGATGTAATACAGTCTCTCTACTGTGTGATATAATACAGTCTCTCTACTGTATGATGTAATACAGTCTCTCTACTGTGTGATGTAATACAGTCTCTCTACTGTGATGTAATACAGTCTCTCTACTGTGATGTAATACAGTCTCTCTACTGTGTGATGTAATACAGTCTCTCTACTGTGTGATGTAATACAGTCTCTCTACTGTGTGATGTAATACAGTCTCTCTACTGTGATGTAATACAGTCTCTCTACTGTGATGTAATACAGTCTCTCTATTGTGATGTAATACAGTCTCTCTACTGTGATGTAATACAGTCTCTCTACTGTGATGTAATACAGTCTCTCTACTGTGATGTAATACAGTCTCTCTACTGTGATGTAATACAGTCTCTCTACTGTGATGTAATACAGTCTCTCTACTGTGATGTAATACAGTCTCTCTACTGTGTGATGTAATACAGTCTCTCTACTGTGATGTAATACAGTCTCTCTACTGTGATGTAATACAGTCTCTATACTGTGTGATGTAATGCAGTCTCTCTAATGTGATGTAATAGAGTCTCTCTACTGTGATGTAATACAGTCTCTCTACTGTGATGTAATACAGTCTCTCTACTGTGATGTAATACAGTCTCTCTACTGTGATGTAATACAGTCTCTCTACTGTGATGTAATACAGTCTCTCTACTGTGATGTAATACAGTCTCTCTACTGTGATGTAATACAGTCTCTCTACTGTGTGATGTAATACAGTCTCTCTACTGTGATGTAATACAGTCTCTCTACTGTGTTGTAATACAGTCTCTCTACTGTGATGTAATACAGTCTCTCTACTGTGATGTAATACAGTCTCTCTACTGTGATGTAATACAGTCTCTCTACTGTGATGTAATACAGTCTCTCTACTGTGATGTAATACAGTCTCTCTACTGTGATGTAATACAGTCTCTCTACTGTGATGTAATACAGTCTCTCTACTGTGTGATGTAATACAGTCTCTCTACTGTGATGTAATACAGTCTCTCTACTGTGTTGTAATACAGTCTCTCTACTGTGATGTAATACAGTCTCTCTACTGTGATGTAATACAGTCTCTCTACTGTGTGATGTAATACAGTCTCTCTACTGTGTGATATAATACAGTCTCTCTACTGTGATGTAATACAGTCTCTCTACTGTGTGATGTAATACAGTCTCTCTACTGTGATGTAATACAGTCTCTCTACTGTGATGTAATACAGTCTCTCTACTGTGATGTAATACAGTCTCTCTACTGTGATGTAATACAGTCTCTCTACTGTGATGTAATACAGTCTCTCTACTGTGATGTAATACAGTCTCTCTACTGTGTGATGTAATACAGTCTCTCTACTGTGATGTAATACAGTCTCTCTACTGTGTGATGTAATACAGTCTCTCTACTGTGATGTAATACAGTCTCTCTACTGTGATGTAATACAGTCTCTCTATTGTGATGTAATACAGTCTCTCTACTGTGATGTAATACAGTCTCTCTACTGTGATGTAATACAGTCTCTCTACTGTGATGTAATACAGTCTCTCTACTGTGATGTAATACAGTCTCTCTACTGTGATGTAATACAGTCTCTCTACTGTGATGTAATACAGTCTCTCTACTGTGTGATGTAATACAGTCTCTCTACTGTGATGTAATACAGTCTCTCTACTGTGATGTAATACAGTCTCTATACTGTGTGATGTAATGCAGTCTCTCTAATGTGATGTAATAGAGTCTCTCTACTGTGATGTAATACAGTCTCTCTACTGTGATGTAATACAGTCTCTCTACTGTGATGTAATACAGTCTCTCTACTGTGATGTAATACAGTCTCTCTACTGTGATGTAATACAGTCTCTCTACTGTGATGTAATACAGTCTCTCTACTGTGTGATGTAATACAGTCTCTCTACTGTGATGTAATACAGTCTCTCTACTGTGTTGTAATACAGTCTCTATACTGTGTGATGTAATACAGTCTCTCTACTGTGATGTAATAGAGTCTCTCTACTGTGATGTAATACAGTCTCTCTACTGTGATGTAATACAGTCTCTCTACTGTGATGTAATACAGTCTCTCTACTGTGATGTAATACAGTCTCTCTACTGTGATGTAATACAGTCTCTCTACTGTGATGTAATACAGTCTCTCTACTGTGATGTAATACAGTCTCTCTACTGTGTGATGTAATACAGTCTCTCTACTGTGATGTAATACAGTGTCTCTACTGTGTTGTAATACAGTCTCTCTACTGTGTGATGTAATACAGTCTCTCTACTGTGATGTAATACAGTCTCTCTACTGTGATGTAATACAGTCTCTCTACTGTGATGTAATACAGTATCTCTACTGTGATGTAATACAGTCTCTCTACTGTGATGTAATACAGTCTCTCTACTGTGATGTAATACAGTCTCTCTACTGTGATGTAATACAGTCTCTCTACTGTGATGTAATACAGTCTCTCTACTGTGATGTAATGCAGTCTCTCTACTGTGTGATATAATACCGTCTCTCTACTGTGTGATGTAATACAGTCTCTCTACTGTGTTGTAATACAGTCTCTATACTGTGTGATGTAATACAGTCTCTCTACTGTGTGATATAATACAGTCTCTCTACTGTGATGTAATACAGTCTCTCTACTGTGATATAATACAGTCTCTCTACTGTGTGATATAATACAGTCTCTCTACTGTGATGTAATACAGTCTCTCTACTGTGTGATGTAATAAAGTCTCTCTACTGTGATGTAATACAGTCTCTCTACTGTGTGATGTAATACAGTCTCTCTACTGTGTGATGTAATACAGTCTCTCTACTGTGTGATGTAATACAGTCTCTCTACTGTGTGATATAATACAGTCTCTCTACTGTGTGATGTAATACAGTCTCTCTACTGTGTGATGTAATACAGTCTCTCTACTGTGTGATGTAATACAGTCTCTCTACTGTGATGTAATACAGTCTCTCTACTGTGTGATGTAATGCAGTCTCTCTACTGTGATGTAATACAGTCTCTATACTGTGTGATGTAATACAGTCTCTCTACTGTGTTGTAATACAGTCTCTATACTGTGTGATGTAATACAGTCTCTCTACTGTGTGATATAATACAGTCTCTCTACTGTGATGTAATACAGTCTCTCTACTGTGATGTAATACAGTCTCTCTACTGTGATGTAATACAGTCTCTCTACTGTGATGTAATACAGTCTCTCTACTGTGATGTAATACAGTCTCTCTACTGTGATGTAATACAGTCTCTCTACTGTGTGATGTAATACAGTCTCTCTACTGTGATGTAATACAGTCTCTCTACTGTGTTGTAATACAGTCTCTATACTGTGTGATGTAATACAGTCTCTCTACTGTGATGTAATACAGTCTCTCTACTGTGATGTAATACAGTCTCTCTACTGTGATGTAATACAGTCTCTATACTGTGTGATGTAATACAGTCTCTCTACTGTGATGTAATACAGTCTCTCTACTGTGATGTAATACAGTCTCTCTACTGTGATGTAATACAGTCTCTCTACTGTGATGTAATACAGTCTCTCTACTGTGATGTAATACAGTCTCTCTACTGTGATGTAATACAGTCTCTCTACTGTGATGTAATACAGTCTCTCTACTGTGATGTAATACAGTCTCTCTACTGTGTTGTAATACAGTCTCTATACTGTGTGATGTAATACAGTCTCTCTACTGTGATGTAATAGAGTCTCTCTACTGTGATGTAATACAGTCTCTCTACTGTGATGTAATACAGTCTCTCTACTGTGTTGTAATACAGTCTCTCTACTGTGTGATGTAATACAGTCTCTCTACTGTGATGTAATACAGTCTCTCTACTGTGATGTAATACAGTCTCTCTACTGTGATGTAATACAGTCTCTCTACTGTGATGTAATACAGTCTCTCTACTGTGATGTAATACAGTATCTCTACTGTGATGTAATACAGTCTCTCTACTGTGATGTAATACAGTCTCTCTACTGTGATGTAATACAGTCTCTCTACTGTGATGTAATACAGTCTCTCTACTGTGATGTAATACAGTCTCTCTACTGTGATGTAATACAGTCTCTCTATTGTGATGTAATACAGTCTCTCAACTGTGATGTAATACAGTCTCTCTACTGTGTGATATAATACAGTCTCTCTACTGTGTGATGTAATACAGTCTCTCTACTGTGTTGTAATACAGTCTCTATACTGTGTGATGTAATACAGTCTCTCTACTGTGTGATATAATACAGTCTCTCTACTGTGATGTAATACAGTCTCTCTAATGTGTGATGTAATACAGTCTCTCTACTGTGTGATATAATACAGTCTCTCTACTGTGATGTAATACAGTCTCTCTACTGTGTGATGTAATACAGTCTCTCTACTGTGATGTAATACAGTCTCTCTACTGTGTGATATAATACAGTCTCTCTACTGTATGATGTAATACAGTCTCTCTACTGTGTGATGTAATACAGTCTCTCTACTGTGATGTAATACAGTCTCTCTACTGTGATGTAATACAGTCTCTCTACTGTGTGATGTAATACAGTCTCTCTACTGTGTGATGTAATACAGTCTCTCTACTGTGTGATGTAATACAGTCTCTCTACTGTGATGTAATACAGTCTCTCTACTGTGATGTAATACAGTCTCTCTATTGTGATGTAATACAGTCTCTCTACTGTGATGTAATACAGTCTCTCTACTGTGATGTAATACAGTCTCTCTACTGTGATGTAATACAGTCTCTCTACTGTGATGTAATACAGTCTCTCTACTGTGATGTAATACAGTCTCTCTACTGTGATGTAATACAGTCTCTCTACTGTGTGATGTAATACAGTCTCTCTACTGTGATGTAATACAGTCTCTCTACTGTGATGTAATACAGTCTCTATACTGTGTGATGTAATGCAGTCTCTCTAATGTGATGTAATAGAGTCTCTCTACTGTGATGTAATACAGTCTCTCTACTGTGATGTAATACAGTCTCTCTACTGTGATGTAATACAGTCTCTCTACTGTGATGTAATACAGTCTCTCTACTGTGATGTAATACAGTCTCTCTACTGTGATGTAATACAGTCTCTCTACTGTGATGTAATACAGTCTCTCTACTGTGTGATGTAATACAGTCTCTCTACTGTGATGTAATACAGTCTCTCTACTGTGTTGTAATACAGTCTCTCTACTGTGATGTAATACAGTCTCTCTACTGTGATGTAATACAGTCTCTCTACTGTGATGTAATACAGTCTCTCTACTGTGTGATGTAATACAGTCTCTCTACTGTGATGTAATACAGTCTCTCTACTGTGTGATGTAATACAGTCTCTCTACTGTGATGTAATACAGTCTCTCTACTGTGATGTAATACAGTCTCTCTACTGTGATGTAATACAGTCTCTCTACTGTGATGTAATACAGTATCTCTACTGTGATGTAATACAGTCTCTCTACTGTGATGTAATACAGTCTCTCTACTGTGATGTAATACAGTCTCTCTACTGTGATGTAATACAGTCTCTCTACTGTGATGTAATACAGTCTCTCTACTGTGATGTAATACAGTCTCTCTACTGTGATGTAATACAGTCTCTCTACTGTGATGTAATGCAGTCTCTCTACTGTGTGATATAATACAGTCTCTCTACTGTGTGATGTAATACAGTCTCTCTACTGTGTTGTAATACAGTCTCTATACTGTGTGATGTAATACAGTCTCTCTACTGTGTGATATAATACAGTCTCTCTACTGTGATGTAATACAGTCTCTCTACTGTGATATAATACAGTCTCTCTACTGTGTGATATAATACAGTCTCTCTACTGTGATGTAATACAGTCTCTCTACTGTGTGATGTAATACAGTCTCTCTACTGTGATGTAATACAGTCTCTCTACTGTGTGATGTAATACAGTCTCTCTACTGTGTGATGTAATACAGTCTCTCTACTGTGTGATGTAATACAGTCTCTCTACTGTGTGATATAATACAGTCTCTCTACTGTGTGATGTAATACAGTCTCTCTACTGTGTGATGTAATACAGTCTCTCTACTGTGTGATGTAATACAGTCTCTCTACTGTGATGTAATACAGTCTCTCTACTGTGTGATGTAATGCAGTCTCTCTACTGTGATGTAATACAGTCGCTATACTGTGTGATGTAATACAGTCTCTCTACTGTGTTGTAATACAGTCTCTATACTGTGTGATGTAATACAGTCTCTCTACTGTGTGATATAATACAGTCTCTCTATTGTGATGTAATACAGTCTCTCTACTGTGATGTAATACAGTCTCTCTACTGTGATGTAATACAGTCTCTCTACTGTGTGATGTAATACAGTCTCTCTACTGTGATGTAATACAGTCTCTCTACTGTGATGTAATACAGTCTCTCTACTGTGATGTAATACAGTCTCTCTACTGTGATGTAATACAGTCTCTCTACTGTGTGATATAATACAGTCTCTCTACTGTGTGATGTAATACAGTCTCTCTACTGTGTGATGTAATACAGTTTCTCTACTGTGATGTAATACAGTCTCTCTACTGTGTGATATAATACAGTCTCTCTACTGTGTGATGTAATACAGTCTCTCTACTGTGATGTAATACAGTCTCTCTACTGTGATGTAATACAGTCTCTCTACTGTGTGATATAATACAGTCTCTCTACTGTGTGATGTAATACAGTCTTTTTACTGTGTTGTAATACAGTCTCTCTACTGTGATGTAATACAGTCTCTCTACTGTGTGATATAATACAGTCTCTCTACTGTGTGATGTAATACAGTCTCTCTACTGTGATATAATACAGTCTCTCTACTGTGATGTAATACAGTCTCTCTACTGTGATGTAATACAGTCTCTCTACTGTGATGTAATACAGTCTCTCTACTGTGTGATATAATACAGTCTCTCTGCTGTGTGATGTAATACAGTCTCTCTACTGTGTGATGTAATACAGTCTCTCTACTGTGATGTAATACAGTCTCTCTACTGTGTGATATAATACAGTCTCTCTACTGTGTGATGTAATACAGTCTCTCTACTGTGATGTAATACAGTCTCTCTACTGTGTGATATAATACAGTCTCTCTACTGTGTGATATAATACAGTCTCTCTACTGTGATGTAATACAGTCTCTCTACTGTGATGTAATACAGTCTCTCTACTGTGATGTAATACAGTCTCTCTACTGTGATATAATACAGTCTCTCTACTGTGATGTAATACAGTCTCTCTACTGTGATGTAATACAGTCTCTCTACTGTGTGATGTAATACAGTCTCTATACTGTGTTGTAATACAGTCTCTCTACTGTGATGTAATACAGTCTCTCTACTGTGATGTAATACAGTCTCTCTACTGTGATGTAATACAGTCTCTCTACTGTGATGTAATACAGTCTCTCTACTGTGTGATATAATACAGTCTCTCTACTGTTATGTAATACAGTCTCTCTACTGTGTGATGTAATACAGTCTCTCTACTGTGATGTAATACAGTCTCTCTACTGTGATGTAATACAGTCTCTCTACTGTGATGTAATACAGTCTCTCTACTGTGATGTAATACAGTCTCTCTACTGTGTGATATAATACAGTCTCTCTACTGTGTGATATAATACAGTCTCTCTACTGTGATGTAATACAGTCTCTCTACTGTGTGATATAATACCGTCTCTCTACTGTGATGTAATACAGTCTCTCTACTGTGATGTAATACAGTCTCTCTACTGTGTGATATAATACAGTCTCTCTACTGTGATGTAATACAGTATCTCTACTGTGATGTAATACAGTCTCTCTACTGTTATGTAATACAGTCTCTCTACTGTGATATAATACAGTCTCTCTACTGTGTGATATAATACAGTTTCTCTACTGTGATGTAATACAGTCTCTCTACTGTGATGTAATACAGTCTCTCTACTGTGTGATATAATACAGTCTCTCTACTGTGATGTAATACAGTCTCTCTACTGTGTGATGTAATACAGTCTCTCTACTGTGATGTAATACAGTCTCTCTACTGTGTGATGTAATACAGTCTCTCTACTGTGTGATGTAATACAGTCTCTCTACTGTGTGATGTAATACAGTCTCTCTACTGTGTGATATAATACAGTCTCTCTACTGTGTGATGTAATACAGTCTCTCTACTGTGTGATGTAATACAGTCTCTCTACTGTGATGTAATACAGTCTCTCTACTGTGTGATGTAATACAGTCTCTCTACTGTGATGTAATACAGTCTCTATACTGTGTGATGTAATACAGTCTCTCTACTGTGTTGTAATACAGTCTCTATACTGTGTGATGTAATACAGTCTCTCTACTGTGTGATATAATACAGTCTCTCTATTGTGATGTAATACAGTCTCTCTACTGTGATGTAATACAGTCTCTCTACTGTGATGTAATACAGTCTCTCTACTGTGTGATGTAATACAGTCTCTCTACTGTGATGTAATACAGTCTCTCTACTGTGATGTAATACAGTCTCTCTACTGTGATGTAATACAGTCTCTCTACTGTGTGATATAATACAGTCTCTCTACTGTGTGATGTAATACAGTCTCTATACTGTGTTGTAATACAGTCTCTCTACTGTGATGTAATACAGTCTCTCTACTGCGTGATATAATACAGTCTCTCTACTGTGTGATGTAATACAGTCTCTCTACTGTGTGATGTAATACAGTCTCTCTACTGTGATGTAATACAGTCTCTATACTGTGATGTAATACAGTCTCTCTACTGTGTGATGTAATACAGTCTCTATACTGTGTTGTAATACAGTCTCTCTACTGTGATGTAATACAGTCTCTCTACTGTGATGTAATACAGTCTCTCTACTGTGATGTAATACAGTCTCTCTACTGTGATGTAATACAGTCTCTCTACTGTGATGTAATACAGTCTCTCTACTGTGATATAATACAGTCTCTCTACTGTGATGTAATACAGTCTCTCTACTGTGATGTAATACAGTCTCTCTACTGTGTGGTGTAATACAGTCTCTATACTGTGTTGTAATACAGTCTCTCTACTGTGATGTAATACAGTCTCTCTACTGTGATGTAATACAGTCTCTATACTGTGATGTAATACAGTCTCTCTACTGTGATGTAATACAGTCTCTCTACTGTGTGATATAATACAGTCTCTCTACTGTTATGTAATACAGTCTCTCTACTGTGTGATGTAATACAGTCTCTCTACTGTGATGTAATACAGTCTCTCTACTGTGATGTAATGCAGTCTCTCTACTGTGATGTAATACAGTCTCTCTACTGTGATGTAATACAGTCTCTCTACTGTGATGTAATACAGTCTCTCTACTGTGTGATATAATACAGTCTCTCTACTGTGATGTAATACAGTCTCTCTACTGTGATATAATACAGTCTCTCTACTGTGTGATATAATACAGTCTCTCTACTGTGATGTAATACAGTCTCTCTACTGTGATATAATACAGTCTCTCTACTGTTATGTAATACAGTCTCTCTACTGTGTTGTAATACAGTCTCTCTACTGTGTGATATAATACAGTCTCTCTACTGTGTGATATAATACAGTCTCTCTACTGTGATATAATACAGTCTCTCTACTGTGTGATATAATACAGTCTCTCTACTGTGATGTAATACAGTCTCTCTACTGTGATATAATACAGTCTCTCTACTGTTATGTAATACAGTCTCTCTACTGTGTTGTAATACAGTCTCTCTACTGTGTGATATAATACAGTCTCTCTACTGTGTGATATAATACAGTCTCTCTACTGTGATGTAATACAGTCTCTCTACTGTGTGATGTAATACAGTCTCTCTACTGTGTGATATAATACAGTCTCTCTACTGTGTGATGTAATACAGTCTCTCTACTGTGTGATGTAATACAGTCTCTCTACTGTGTGATGTAATACAGTCTCTCTACTGTGATGTAATACAGTCTCTCTACTGTGTGATGTAATACAGTCTCTCTACTGTGATGTAATACAGTCTCTCTACTGTGTTGTAATACAGTCTCTATACTGTGTGATGTAATACAGTCTCTCTACTGTGTGATATAATACAGTCTCTCTATTGTGATTTAATACAGTCTCTCTACTGTGATGTAATACAGTCTCTCTACTGTGATGTAATACAGTCTCTCTACTGTGTGATGTAATACAGTCTCTCTACTGTGATGTAATACAGTCTCTCTACTGTGATGTAATACAGTCTCTCTACTGTGTGATATAATACAGTCTCTCTACTGTGTGATGTAATACAGTCTCTATACTGTGTTGTAATACAGTCTCTCTACTGTGATGTAATACAGTCTCTCTACTGTGTGATATAATACAGTCTCTCTACTGTGTGATGTAATACAGTCTCTCTACTGTGTGATGTAATACAGTCTCTCTACTGTGATGTAATACAGTCTCTATACTGTGATGTAATACAGTCTCTCTACTGTGTGATGTAATACAGTCTCTCTACTGTGATGTAATACAGTCTCTCTACTGTGTGATATAATACAGTCTCTCTACTGTGATGTAATACAGTCTCTCTACTGTGATATAATACAGTCTCTCTACTGTGTGATATAATACAGTCTCTCTACTGTGATGTAATACAGTCTCTCTACTGTGATATAATACAGTCTCTCTACTGTTATGTAATACAGTCTCTCTACTGTGTTGTAATACAGTCTCTCTACTGTGTGATATAATACAGTCTCTCTACTGTGTGATATAATACAGTCTCTCTACTGTGATATAATACAGTCTCTCTACTGTGTGATATAATACAGTCTCTCTACTGTGATGTAATACAGTCTCTCTACTGTGATATAATACAGTCTCTCTACTGTTATGTAATACAGTCTCTCTACTGTGTTGTAATACAGTCTCTCTACTGTGTGATATAATACAGTCTCTCTACTGTGTGATATAATACAGTCTCTCTACTGTGATGTAATACAGTCTCTCTACTGTGTGATGTAATACAGTCTCTCTACTGTGTGATATAATACAGTCTCTCTACTGTGTGATGTAATACAGTCTCTCTACTGTGTGATGTAATACAGTCTCTCTACTGTGTGATGTAATACAGTCTCTCTACTGTGATGTAATACAGTCTCTCTACTGTGTGATGTAATACAGTCTCTCTACTGTGATGTAATACAGTCTCTCTACTGTGTTGTAATACAGTCTCTATACTGTGTGATGTAATACAGTCTCTCTACTGTGTGATATAATACAGTCTCTCTATTGTGATTTAATACAGTCTCTCTACTGTGATGTAATACAGTCTCTCTACTGTGATGTAATACAGTCTCTCTACTGTGTGATGTAATACAGTCTCTCTACTGTGATGTAATACAGTCTCTCTACTGTGATGTAATACAGTCTCTCTACTGTGATGTAATACAGTCTCTCTACTGTGATGTAATACAGTCTCTCTACTGTGTGATATAATACAGTCTCTCTACTGTGTGATGTAATACAGTCTCTATACTGTGTTGTAATACAGTCTCTCTACTGTGATGTAATACAGTCTCTCTACTGTGTGATATAATACAGTCTCTCTACTGTGTGATGTAATACAGTCTCTCTACTGTGTGATGTAATACAGTCTCTCTACTGTGATGTAATACAGTCTCTATACTGTGATGTAATACAGTCTCTCTACTGTGTGATGTAATACAGTCTCTATACTGTGTTGTAATACAGTCTATCTACTGTGATGTAATACAGTCTCTCTACTGTGATGTAATACAGTCTCTCTACTGTGATGTAATACAGTCTCTCTACTGTGATGTAATACAGTCTCTCTACTGTGATATAATACAGTCTCTCTACTGTGATGTAATACAGTCTCTCTACTGTGATGTAATACAGTCTCTCTACTGTGTGGTGTAATACAGTCTCTATACTGTGTTGTAATACAGTCTCTCTACTGTGATGTAATACAGTCTCTCTACTGTGATGTAATACAGTCTCTATACTGTGATGTAATACAGTCTCTCTACTGTGATGTAATACAGTCTCTCTACTGTGTGATATAATACAGTCTCTCTACTGTTATGTAATACAGTCTCTCTACTGTGTGATGTAATACAGTCTCTCTACTGTGATGTAATACAGTCTCTCTACTGTGATGTAATACAGTCTCTCTACTGTGATGTAATACAGTCTCTCTACTGTGATGTAATACAGTCTCTCTACTGTGATGTAATACAGTCTCTCTACTGTGATGTAATACGGTCTCTCTACTGTGTGATATAATACAGTCTCTCTACTGTGATGTAATACAGTCTCTCTACTGTGATATAATACAGTCTCTCTACTGTGTGATATAATACAGTCTCTCTACTGTGATGTAATACAGTCTCTCTACTGTGATATAATACAGTCTCTCTACTGTTATGTAATACAGTCTCTCTACTGTGTTGTAATACAGTCTCTCTACTGTGTGATATAATACAGTCTCTCTACTGTGTGATATAATACAGTCTCTCTACTGTGATGTAATACAGTCTCTCTACTGTGTGATGTAATACAGTCTCTCTACTGTGTGATATAATACAGTCTCTCTACTGTGTGATGTAATACAGTCTCTCTACTGTGTGATGTAATACAGTCTCTCTACTGTGTGATGTAATACAGTCTCTCTACTGTGATGTAATACAGTCTCTCTACTGTGTGATGTAATACAGTCTCTCTACTGTGATGTAATACAGTCTCTATACTGTGTGATGTAATACAGTCTCTCTACTGTGTTGTAATACAGTCTCTATACTGTGTGATGTAATACAGTCTCTCTACTGTGTGATATAATACAGTCTCTCTATTGTGATGTAATACAGTCTCTCTACTGTGATGTAATACAGTCTCTCTACTGTGATGTAATACAGTCTCTCTACTGTGTGATGTAATACAGTCTCTCTACTGTGATGTAATACAGTCTCTCTACTGTGATGTAATACAGTCTCTCTACTGTGATGTAATACAGTCTCTCTACTGTGTGATGTAATACAGTCTCTCTACTGTGATGTAATACAGTCTCTCTACTGTGATGTAATACAGTCTCTCTACTGTGTGATATAATACAGTCTCTCTACTGTGTGATGTAATACAGTCTCTATACTGTGTTGTAATACAGTCTCTCTACTGTGATGTAATACAGTCTCTCTACTGTGATGTAATACAGTCTCTCTACTGTGTGATATAATACAGTCTCTCTACTGTGTGATGTAATACAGTCTCTCTACTGTGTGATGTAATACAGTCTCTCTACTGTGATGTAATACAGTCTCTCTACTGTGTGATATAATACAGTCTCTCTACTGTGTGATGTAATACAGTCTCTCTACTGTGATGTAATACAGTCTCTCTACTGTGTGATATAATACAGTCTCTCTACTGTGTGATATAATACAGTCTCTCTACTGTGATGTAATACAGTCTCTCTACTGTGATGTAATACAGTCTCTCTACTGTGATGTAATACAGTCTCTCTACTGTGATATAATACAGTCTCTCTACTGTGATGTAATACAGTCTCTCTACTGTGATGTAATACAGTCTCTCTACTGTGTGATGTAATACAGTCTCTATACTGTGTTGTAATACAGTCTCTCTACTGTGATGTAATACAGTCTCTCTACTGTGATGTAATACAGTCTCTCTACTGTGATGTAATACAGTCTCTCTACTGTGTGATATAATACAGTCTCTCTACTGTTATGTAATACAGTCTCTCTACTGTGTGATGTAATACAGTCTCTCTACTGTGATGTAATACAGTCTCTCTACTGTGATGTAATACAGTCTCTCTACTGTGATGTAATACAGTCTCTCTACTGTGATGTAATACAGTCTCTCTACTGTGTGATATAATACAGTCTCTCTACTGTGTGATATAATACAGTCTCTCTACTGTGATGTAATACAGTCTCTCTACTGTGTGATATAATACAGTCTCTCTACTGTGATGTAATACAGTCTCTCTACTGTGATGTAATACAGTCTCTCTACTGTGTGATATAATACAGTCTCTCTACTGTGATGTAATACAGTCTCTCTACGGTGATGTAATACAGTCTCTCTACTGTGATGTAATACAGTCTCTCTACTGTGATATAATACAGTCTCTCTACTGTGTGATATAATACAGTCTCTCTACTGTGATGTAATACAGTCTCTCTACTGTGATGTAATACAGTCTCTCTACTGTGTGATATAATACAGTCTCTCTACTGTGATGTAATACAGTCTCTCTACTGTGTGATGTAATACAGTCTCTCTACTGTGATGTAATACAGTCTCTCTACTGTGTGATGTAATACAGTCTCTCTACTGTGTTGTAATACAGTCTCTCTACTGTGATGTAATACAGTCTCTCTACTGTGATGTAATACAGTCTCTCTACTGTGATGTAATACAGTCTCTCTACTGTGTTGTAATACAGTCTCTATACTGTGTGATGTAATACAGTCTCTCTACTGTGTGATATAATACAGTCTCTCTACTGTGATGTAATACAGTCTCTCTACTGTGATATAATACAGTCTCTCTACTGTGTGATGTAATACAGTCTCTCTACTGTGTGATGTAATACAGTCTCTCTACTGTGTGATATAATACAGTCTCTCTACTGTGTGATGTAATACAGTCTCTCTACTGTGTGATGTAATACAGTCTCTCTACTGTGTGATGTAATACAGTCTCTCTACTGTGATGTAATACAGTCTCTCTACTGTGTGATGTAATACAGTCTCTCTACTGTGATGTAATACAGTCTCTATACTGTGTGATGTAATACAGTCTATCTACTGTGTTGTAATACAGTCTCTATACTGTGTGATGTAATACAGTCTCTCTACTGTGTGATATAATACAGTCTCTCTATTGTGATGTAATACAGTCTCTCTACTGTGATGTAATACAGTCTCTCTACTGTGATGTAATACAGTCTCTCTACTGTGTGATGTAATACAGTCTCTCTACTGTGATGTAATACAGTCTCTCTACTGTGATGTAATACAGTCTCTCTACTGTGATGTAATACAGTCTCTCTACTGTGATGTAATACAGTCTCTCTACTGTGTGATGTAATACAGTCTCTCTACTGTGATGTAATACAGTCTCTCTACTGTGATGTAATACAGTCTCTCTACTGTGTGATATAATACAGTCTCTCTACTGTGTGATGTAATACAGTCTCTATACTGTGTTGTAATACAGTCTCTCTACTGTGATGTAATACAGTCTCTCTACTGTGTGATATAATACAGTCTCTCTACTGTGTGATGTAATACAGTCTCTCTACTGTGTGATGTAATACAGTCTCTCTACTGTGATGTAATACAGTCTCTCTACTGTGATGTAATACAGTCTCTCTACTGTGTGATGTAATACAGTCTCTATACTGTGTTGTAATACAGTCTCTCTACTGTGATGTAATACAGTCTCTCTACTGTGATGTAATACAGTCTCTCTACTGTGATGTAATACAGTCTCTCTACTGTGATGTAATACAATCTCTCTACTGTGATATAATACAGTCTCTCTACTGTGATGTAATACAGTCTCTCTACTGTGATGTAATACAGTCTCTCTACTGTGTGATGTAATACAGTCTCTATACTGTGTTGTAATACAGTCTCTCTACTGTGATGTAATACAGTCTCTCTACTGTGATGTAATACAGTCTCTCTACTGTGATGTAATACAGTCTCTCTACTGTGATGTAATACAGTCTCTCTACTGTGTGATATAATACAGTCTCTCTACTGTTATGTAATACAGTCTCTCTACTGTGTGATGTAATACAGTCTCTCTACTGTGATGTAATACAGTCTCTCTACTGTGATGTAATACAGTCTCTCTACTGTGATGTAATACAGTCTCTCTACTGTGATGTAATACAGTCTCTCTACTGTGATGTAATACAGTCTCTCTACTGTGATGTAATACAGTCTCTCTACTGTGTGATATAATACAGTCTCTCTACTGTGATGTAATACAGTCTCTCTACTGTGATATAATACAGTCTCTCTACTGTGTGATATAATACAGTCTCTCTACTGTGATGTAATACAGTCTCTCTACTGTGATATAATACAGTCTCTCTACTGTTATGTAATACAGTCTCTCTACTGTGTTGTAATACAGTCTCTCTACTGTGTGATATAATACAGTCTCTCTACTGTGTGATATAATACAGTCTCTCTACTGTGATGTAATACAGTCTCTCTACTGTGATGTAATACAGTCTCTCTACTGTGATGTAATACAGTCTCTCTACTGAGATGTAATACAGTCTCTCTACTGTGTGATATAATACAGTCTCTCTACTGTTATGTAATACAGTCTCTCTACTGTGTGATGTAATACAGTCTCTCTACTGTGATGTAATACAGTCTCTCTACTGTGATGTAATACAGTCTCTCTACTGTGATGTAATACAGTCTCTCTACTGTGATGTAATACAGTCTCTCTACTGTGATGTAATACAGTCTCTCTACTGTGATGAAATACAGTCTCTCTACTGTGTGATATAATACAGTCTCTCTACTGTGATGTAATACAGTCTCTCTACTGTGATATAATACAGTCTCTCTACTGTGTGATATAATACAGTCTCTCTACTGTGATGTAATACAGTCTCTCTACTGTGATATAATACAGTCTCTCTACTGTTATGTAATACAGTCTCTCTACTGTGTTGTAATACAGTCTCTCTACTGTGTGATATAATACAGTCTCTCTACTGTGTGATATAATACAGTCTCTCTACTGTGATGTAATACAGTCTCTCTACTGTGATGTAATACAGTCTCTCTACTGTGATGTAATACAGTCTCTCTACTGTGTGATATAATACAGTCTCTCTACTGTGTGATATAATACAGTCTCTCTACTGTGATGTAATACAGTCTCTCTACTGTGATGTAATACAGTCTCTCTACTGTGTGATATAATACAGTCTCTCTACTGTGATGTAATACAGTCTCTCTACTGTGATGTAATACAGTCTCTCTACTGTGATGTAATACAGTCTCTCTACTGTGTGATATAATACAGTCTCTCTACTGTGATGTAATACAGTCTCTCTACTGTGTGATATAATACAGTCTCTCTACTGTGTGATGTAATACAGTCTCTCTACTGTGTGATGTAATACAGTCTCTCTACTGTGATGTAATACAGTCTCTCTACTGTGTGATATAATACAGTCTCTCTACTGTGATGTAATACAGTCTCTCTACTGTGATGTAATACAGTCTCTCTACTGTGTGATATAATACAGTCTCTCTACTGTGATGTAATACAGTCTCTCTACTGTGATGTAATACAGTCTCTCTACTGTGATGTAATACTGTCTCTCTACTGTGTGATATAATACAGTCTCTCTACTGTGATGTAATACAGTCTCTCTACTGTGATGTAATACAGTCTCTCTACTGTGATGTAATACAGTCTCTCTACTGTGATGTAATACAGTCTCTCTACTGTGTGATATAATACAGTCTCTCTACTGTGTGATATAATACAGTCTCTCTACTGTGATGTAATACAGTCTCTCTACTGTGATGTAATACAGTCTCTCTACTGTGTGATATAATACAGTCTCTCTACTGTGATGTAATACAGTCTCTCTACTGTGATGTAATACAGTCTCTCTACTGTGTGATATAATACAGTCTCTCTACTGTGTGATATAATACAGTCTCTCTACTGTGATGTAATACAGTCTCTCTACTGTGATGTAATACAGTCTCTCTACTGTGTGATATAATACAGTCTCTCTACTGTGATGTAATACAGTCTCTCTACTGTGATGTAATACAGTCTCTCTACTGTGATGTAATACAGTCTCTCTACTGTGTGATATAATACAGTCTCTCTACTGTGATGTAATACAGTCTCTCTACTGTGTGATATAATACAGTCTCTCTACTGTGTGATGTAATACAGTCTCTCTACTGTGTGATGTAATACAGTCTCTCTACTGTGATGTAATACAGTCTCTCTACTGTGTGATATAATACAGTCTCTCTACTGTGATGTAATACAGTCTCTCTACTGTGATGTAATACAGTCTCTCTACTGTGTGATATAATACAGTCTCTCTACTGTGATGTAATACAGTCTCTCTACTGTGATGTAATACAGTCTCTCTACTGTGATGTAATACTGTCTCTCTACTGTGTGATATAATACAGTCTCTCTACTGTGATGTAATACAGTCTCTCTACTGTGATGTAATACAGTCTCTCTACTGTGATGTAATACAGTCTCTCTACTGTGATGTAATACAGTCTCTCTACTGTGTGATATAATACAGTCTCTCTACTGTGTGATATAATACAGTCTCTCTACTGTGATGTAATACAGTCTCTCTACTGTGATGTAATACAGTCTCTCTACTGTGTGATATAATACAGTCTCTCTACTGTGATGTAATACAGTCTCTCTACTGTGATGTAATACAGTCTCTCTACTGTGTGATATAATACAGTCTCTCTACTGTGATGTAATACAGTCTCTCTACTGTGATGTAATACAGTCTCTCTACTGTGTGATATAATACAGTCTCTCTACTGTGTGATGTAATACAGTCTCTCTACTGTGTGATGTAATACAGTCTCTCTACTGTGATGTAATACAGTCTCTCTACTGTGTGATATAATACAGTCTCTCTACTGTGATGTAATACAGTCTCTCTACTGTGATGTAATACAGTCTCTCTACTGTGTGATATAATACAGTCTCTCTACTGTGATGTAATACAGTCTCTCTACTGTGATGTAATACAGTCTCTCTACTGTGATGTAATACAGTCTCTCTACTGTGATGTAATACAGTCTCTCTACTGTGATGTAATACAGTCTCTCTACTGTGTGATATAATACAGTCTCTCTACTGTGATGTAATACAGTCTCTCTACTGTGATGTAATACAGTCTCTCTACTGTGTGATATAATACAGTCTCTCTACTGTGATGTAATACAGTCTCTCTACTGTGATGTAATACAGTCTCTCTACTGTGTGATATAATACAGTCTCTCTACTGTGATGTAATACAGTCTCTCTACTGTGATGTAATACAGTCTCTCTACTGTGTGATATAATACAGTCTCTCTACTGTGTGATATAATACAGTCTCTATACTGTGATCTAATACAGTCTCTCTACTATATGCCAGATCTACAGTCTCTCTAATGTACTCAGAACAGGCGCTGACAAGCTGGCAAGTGTCTTCACTGACATGTTCAACCTTTTCCTGAGTCCCTCCTTCCCCTCGGGGGACTGGAGAGATGAGTCATGGACCCTTAGAAGGTTCTACAGCTGTACCATCGAGAGCAAGGCTGCAGGGCCAGACGGATTACCAGGACGCGTACTGCAAGTGTCTTCACTGACATGTCCAACCTCTCCCTGACCCAGCCTGACCCAGTCCCTTTGACCTATTCCACATTTTGTTTTGTGTTACAGCCTGAATTTAACATGGATTCAATTTATATATATTTTTCTCACCCATCCACCTACACACCCCAGAATAACCCCAGAAAATATGTTTTTAAACTTTTTTTTTTTGCAAATACATTGATAATTAAATACAGAAATATCTTATTGGCATCAGTATTCACACCTGAGTTGAGTCAATACACGTTAGAATCCCCTATGACAGTGATTACATCTACTCAGTACTGGTACCCTGTGTATATAACCATGTTATTACCTCATACCCCTGCACATTGACTGTGTACTGGTACCCCGTGTATATAGCCAAGTTATCGTTACTTATTGTCCATTTATTATTTGTTTTTCTTCATTTTTAAATTATATTTTCTATCTTGTAAAATAATAGCAAAGACATCAAAACTATGAAATAACACATATTAGAAACCAAAACAGTGTTAAAATCAAAATATATTTTATATTTGAGATTCTTCAAAGTAGCCACCCTTTGCCTTGATGATAGCTTTGCACACTCTTGGCATTCTCTCAACCAGCTTCACCTGGAATGTGTTTCAGTCTTGAAGGAGTTCCCATATATGCTGGATACTTGTTGGCTGCTTTTCCTTCACTCTGCTGACCGACTCTTCCCAAACTATCTCAATTTGGTTGAGATTGTGGAGGCCAGGTCATCTGATGCGGCAATCCGCCTCTCTCCTTCTTGGTAAAATAGCCATTACATAGCCTGGAGGTGAGTTGGGTTATTTTTCTGTTGAAAAAACAAATGAGAATCCCACTAAGCCCAAACCAGATGGGATGGCGTATCGCTGCAGAATGCTGTTGGTAGCCATGCCAGTTAAGTGTGCCTTGAATTCTACATAAATCATCAACAGTGTCACCAGCAAAGCACCATCACACCTCCTCCTCCATGCTTCACACATGCAGAGATCATCCGTTCACCCACACTGCGTCTCACAAGCCACGGCGGTTGGATCCAAAAATCTCCAATTTGGACTCCGGACCAAAGGACAAATTTCCACCGGTCTAATGTCCATTGCTCGTGTTTCTTGGCCCACGCAAGTCTCTTCTTATTGGTGTCCTTTAGTAGTGGTTTCTTGCATAAATTTGACCATGAAGGCCTGATTCACACAGTCTCCTCTGAACAGTTAATGTTGAGATGTGTCTGTTACTTGAACTCTGTGAAGCATTTATTTGGGCTGCAATTTCTGAGGCTGGTAACTCTAATGAACTTATCCTCTGCAGCAGAGGCAACTCTGGGTCTTCCTTTCCTGTGGCGGTCCTCATGAGATGGATGTTTTTTGAGACTGCACTTGAACTTTCAAAGTTCTTGACATTTTCCATATTGACTGACCTTCAGGGCTTCAAGTAATGATGGACTGTTGTTTCTCTTTGAATATTTGAGCTGTTATTGTCATAATATGGACTTGGTCTTTTACCAAATAGGGCTATCCTCTGTATACCACCCCTACCTTGTCACAACACAACTGATTGGCTCAAACTCAAATTCCACAAATTAACTGAAGAATGATGGCTTGCCTAGTTAAACAAAGGTTTTAAAAAATGATTTAAAAAAGGCACACCTGTTAATTGAAGTGCATTCCAGGTGACTACCTCATGAAGCTGGTTGAGAGAATGCCAAGAGTGTGCAAAACAGTCATCAAGGCAAAGGGTGGCACATTTTTAGATAAAAAAAAAACTACTTTTGGGGTTACTACATGATTCCATATGTGTTATTTCATTGTGTTGATGTCTTCACTACTATTCACAATGTAGAAAATAGTACAAATAAAGAAAAACCCTTAAATGAGTGTGTCCAAACTTCTGAACAGTAGTGTATGTATGTGTATATATACAGACAGACAGACAGACAGACAGACAGACAGACAGACCTAAAGAGACAGAGACAGACAGACAGACCTAGAGAGACAGACACAGACAGACAGAGAGAGACAGACAGACCTAGAGAGACAGACACAGACAGACAGACAGACAGACAGACAGACAGACAGACAGACAGACAGACAGACAGACAGACAGACAGACAGACAGAGACACAGACAGACAGACAGACAGACAGACAGACCTCGACAGACCCAGACAGACCCAGACAGACCCAGGCAGACAGACAGACAGACAGACAGACAGACAGACAGACAGACAGACAAACAGAGAGGCAGGCAGACATATCTAGAGAGACAGAAAGGCAGACAGACCACGAGAGACAGACAGACCTAGAGAAAGAGACAGACAGACAGACAGACAGACCTAGAGACACAAACAGAGAGGCAGGCAGACAAATCTAGAGAGACAGACAGACAGACAGACAGACAGACAGACAGACAGGCAGACAGGCAGACCTAAAGAGACAGACAGAGACAGACAGACAGACCTAGAGAGACAGACACAGACAGACAGACAGACAGAGAGAGAGAGAGAGACAGACAGACCTAGAGAGACAGACAGACAGACAGACAGACAGACAGACAGACAGACAGACCCAGACAGACAGACAGACAGACAGACAGACAAACAGACAGACAGACCTAGAGAGACAGACAGACAGAGAGGCAAGCAGACAGACCTAGAGAGACAGACAGACAGAGAGGCAGGCAGACATATCTAGAGAGACAGACAGACAGACAGACAGACCACGAGAGACAGACGGACCTAGAGAAAGAGACAGACAGACAGACAGACCTAGAGACACAGACAGACAGACAGACAGACAGACAGACAGACAGACAGACAGACCTAAAGAGACAGACAGACAGACAGACAGACCTAGAGAGACAGACAGACTAACTGTACATACTGTGATCCCTCCCTCCCATACTGATCATACTACTCACTTGGGTTTTCATGCACTCATGACCCCGCCTCTGCACCCCTCAAACACACACCCACCCTCCTGCTCACAGATGTCACATCCAGTTTAAAATGTCCCTCGCTAATGTCAATATCATCAGACACAGAGATTGCTGCTCCTCTTCTCTCAGAACGGTGTGCATATGTGTTAGTGGTGTGTGTGTGTGTGTGTGTGTGTGTGTGTGTGTGTGTGTGTAATGTGTGTGTGTAATGTGTGTGTCTGTGTGTAATGTGTGTGTGTGTGGTGTGTGTGTGTGTGTGGTGTGTGTGTGTGTGTGTGTGTGTGTGTGTGTGTGTGTGTGTGTGTGTGTGTGTGTGTGTGTGTGTGTGTGTAATGTGTGTGTGTGTGTGTGGTGTGTGGTGTGTGGTGTGTGTGTGTGTGTGTGTGTAATGTGTGTAATGTGTGTGTTTTAGATGCGATGTAGGGGGATAATGTGCGATGACAGCGCTGGACGGTAAGCCTTTTAACATTGTTGCTGGGATGACCAACTCTGTGACGTAAAGAGGCAGGTTACAATGACACTCACTGGTCCTGTTAATAAGAGACAGGAGGCCTGACAGTGTACCGTTTATTAGCCTAACAAACATCGACAGGACACATGGAGACCCCGGGGCCGTGCTCTTCTCTCCACAGTTGGCTGCCCGTGTCAAAACTCACAACCTGCTGCCTGATTGACCTGAAGGTCAGCTGGATCCCAGGGCTATCGCTCTCTCTGGCAGCGTTAACACTATGCTAATCACTAACATCTCTGTTGGCCCACACAGTTAACACTATGCTAACCGCTAACATCTCTGTTGCTCCAAACAGTTAACGCTATGCTAACCGCTAACATCTCTGTTGCTCCAAACAGTTAACGCTATGCTAACCGCTAACATCTCTGTTGCTCCACACAGTTAATACTATGCTAACCGCTAACATCTCTGTTGCTCCACACAGTTAATACTATGCTAACAGCTAACATCTCTGTTGCTCCACACAGTTAATGCTATGCTAACCGCTAACATCCCTGTTGCTCCACACGGTTAATGCTATGCTAACCGCTACAGCTAACATCTCTGTTGCTCCACACAGTTAATGCTATGCTAACCGCTACAGCTAACATCTCTGTTGCTCCACACAGTTAATGCTATGCTAACCGCTAACATCCCTGTTGCTCCACACAGTTAATGCTATGCTAACCACTACAGCTAACATCTCTGTTGCTCCACACAGTTAATGCTATGCTAACCGCTAACATCCCTGTTGCTCCACACAGTTAATGCTATGCTAACCGCTACAGCTAACATCTATGTTGCTACCCCAGCTCAGCGCGTTTACACCAAGCACACAGAGAAACAATACAGGGAAGACGTGACAGAGATAACGAGTTACACGCCACAGTGTTGTCGTCTGTCGGCCCGTAATGACTGACGTATGAGAACGACCTCGTGTTTAATAACACTACACACACACACACACACACACACACACACACACACTGCCTGAAGACAAAAAATCCATAGCAGAAAATATATGCCCGTGGCCGTGACCTTTTAGAAGGACTTAACAAGGCCAGGCTCCTGACTGCCTCCCAAATGGAACTCTGTTAGTGTACTACATACGGTAGAGGGTGATTAGTGTACTACATAGGGTAGAAGGTTGCTTTTGGGACCACTGTCTCACCCGGCTGCGGGGGGGCATGGGCGGGGGTGGCATGGGCAGGGGCGGGGAGGGGGGCAGGGGCAGAGTGAAGATGGCCCTGAATACTGCCAGCTGACATTGGCAGAGACAAAATGAACAAACGTTGACATTTGACCTGTCTCTGGATTGGCCGTAACATTTTCCAGAATGAATGTTTTGTTGATGCTGTTCAGATCCACGGTGGCCCACTGCGTGATAGACATTTCAATATCTATTCCCTGGAATGGGACGGGACACACACACGAACACACACACACAAACACACGAACACACACACACACACACACACACACAGTAACCTCATCCTTGACAACATGACTGACCACAAGACAAAATACCAGTATTGATCGGCTCAGTCCTATTGAGATCTGCTTGCCCTGCCCTCATCACCTGAAGCATATAGATTGATCCCCTCAAGCTGACTGACAGCGAGGCTTACTGGAGAAGGCCTTGGTCAGTAGTGGTCAGTACTACTGCACTACTCTCCATCCCTCCCCCTCCACCCCTCCCTCCCTCTCCTCTCCTCCCCTCCCTCCATCCCTCCCTCTCCTCCCCTCCCTCCATCCCTCCCCCTCCACCCCTCCATCCATCCCTCCCCCTCCACCCCTCCATCCCTCCCTCCCTCTCCTCCCCTCCCTCCACCCCTCCCTCCCTCCCCCTCCACCCCTCCCTCCAACTCCACCCCTCCATCCCTCCCCCTCCACCCCTCCATCCCTCCCTCCCTCCCTCTCCACCCCTCCATCCCTCCCCCTCCACCCCTCCATCCCTCCCTCCCTCCCTCTAAATCCCTCCCCCTCCACCCCTCCACCCCTCCATCCCTCCTTCCACCCAGAAAAAAAGAGCTGAGTTATCCATCACACACATCATTTAGATCTCAGACTGGGAGGATAGAGGGGTGGAGAGTGAGGGATGGATGGATGAGAGGGAGGGATGGATGGATGAGAGGGAGGGATGGATGGATGAGAGGGAGGGATGGATGGATGAGAGGGAGGGATGGAGGGAGGGGAGGAGAGGGAGAGATGGAGGGAGGGGAGGAGAGGGAGAGATGGAGGGAGGGGAGGAGAGGGAGGGATGGAGGGAGAGGGAGGTGTAGGGAGGGATGGAGGGAGAGGGAGGGGTGGAGAGGGAGGGAGGGAGGGATGGATGGAGGGGTGGAGAAGGAGGGATGGAGGGAGAGGGAGGGGTGGAGAGGGAGGGAGGGAGGGATGGATGGAGGGGTGGAGAAGGAGGGATGGATGGATGGATGAGAGGGAGGGATGGAGGGATGAGAGGGAGGGATGGATGAGAGGGAGGGGAGGGAGGGATGGAGGGAGAGGGAGGGGTGGAGAGGGAGGGAGGGAGGGGTGGGAGGAGAAGGAGGGATGGAGGGAGAGGGAGGTGTAGGGAGGGATGGAGGGAGAGGGAGGGGTGGAGAGGGAGGGATAGAGGTGTGGAGAGGGAGGGATAGAGGTGTAGGGAGGGATGGAGGGAGAGGGAGGGGTGGAGAGGGAGGGAGGGATGGATGGAGGGGTGGAGAAGGAGGGATGGAGGGAGAGGGAGGGGTGGAGGGGAGGAGAGGGAAGGTATCCTCACAGTCATATCAGAGTCTGACAATGACAACAGCCTTTTAGAAGACCAGAAGAAGACCAGTAAAAATGTGAGGGAAGATGTGGTGAGCAGCATACCACAAATATCATGTCCTCAAGTTGGACAAACTGGGTAGTGTTGTCTGTAATAAAGGAGAGAGATTTCAGTTGAAGCTGAACTCCGTACTTGTTGAAACTGCCACGTCCGTTTCTGATATTACAACACCAAGGAAGTCACTCCTAACAACAAACATTGTTTTTTCTCGGACATCATTGCAGGATTACATTACTATACTTTATGCATCAGAATCTGAGGCTTGGCTAGAAGATATTGAAAAGGCCTGATACTTTATGAATCTGAGGCTTGGCTAAAAGATATTGAAAAGGCCTGATACTTTATGAATCTGAGGCTTGGCTAGAAGATATTGAAAAGGCCTGATACTTTATGAATCTGAGGCTTGGCTAGAAGATATTGAAAAGGCCTGATACTTTATGAATCTGAGGCTTGGCTAGAAGATATTGAAAAGGCCTGATACTTTATGAATCTGAGGGTTGGCTAGAAGATATTGAAAAGGCCTGATACTTTATGAATCTGAGGGTTGGCTAAAAGATATTGAAACGGCCTGCTACCAGAATCAGAGTATGAGTGGAGCACTGAGGATACGAGAGCAAGACCCAGCAAGACATAATTGTTTAATTGTTTACCTTTATTTAACTAGGCAAGTCAGTTAAGAATTATTTACAATGACAGCCTAGGAACAGTGGGTAAACTGCCTTGTTCAGGGGCAGAAGGACAGATGTTTACCCTGTCAGCTCGGGGATCAATCTTGCTCACTAACTGCTCTTGTTCAGTTACTAGTCCAACGCTCTAAACGCTAGGCTACCTGCTCTAACCGCTAGGCTACCTGCTCTAACCGCTAGGCTACCTGCTCTAACCGCTAGGCTACCTGCTCTAACCGCTAGGCTACCTGCTCTAACCGCTAGGCTACCTGCTCTAACCGCTAGGCTACCTGCTCTAACCGCTAGGCTACCTGCTCTAACCACTAGGCTACCTGCTCTAACCTCTAGGCTACCTGCTCTAACCGCTAGGCAACCTGCTATAACCGCTAGGCTACCTGCTCTAACCACTAGGTTACCTGCTCTAACCACTAGGCTAGCTGCTCTAACCACTAGGCCACCTGCTCTAACTACTAGGCTACCTGCCTCTAACCACAAGGCTACCTGCTCTAACCACTAGGCTACCTGCTCTAACCGCTAGGCTACCTGCTCTAACCGCTAGGCAACCTGCTATAACCGCTAGGCTACCTGCTCTAACCGCTAGGCTACCTGCTCTAACCACTAGGCTACCTGCTCTAACCGCTAGGCTACCTGCTCTAACCACTAGGCTACCTGCTCTAACCACTAGGCTACCTGCTCTAACCGCTAGGTTACCTACTCTAACCGCTAGGCTACCTGCCTCTAACCACAAGGCTACCTGCTCTAACCACTAGGCTACCTGCTCTAACCGCTAGGCTACCTGCTCTAACCACTAGGCTACCTGCTCTAACCACTAGGCTACCTGCTCTAACCGCTAGGTTACCTGCTCTAACCGCTAGGCTACCTGCCTCTAACCACAAGGCTACCTGCTCTAATCGCTAGGTTACCTGCTCTAACCACTAGGCCACCTGCTCTAACTACTAGGCTACCTGCCTCTAACTACTAGGCTACCTGCCGCCCCAAAGGCCAACGACATATTGGGCCTCACCTGCTATTTATTTTCCCTTTCATACTTCAAATACTTGTACATATGTTTTCCATGCTAATAAAGCCCTTTGAATTTAATTGACAGAGAGAGAGACAGAAGGTCCATGAACTGAAATTGAGACAAAGAGAGAGAGAAGCAAGAGAGAGCGAGAGAGTGAGAGTGAGAGAGAGAGAGAGAAGGGGGAGGGGTGAGGGAGAGAGAGAGAGAGACAGAGAGAGAGAGAGAGAGAGTGAAACATGTCTGTTGAGAGGCAGTCAGTGTAAGGCTCATGAGGGGTGTAATGAAAAGGTCACTACCCCATTATCATACACACTCTGTCAGGGAGCTGAGGGGCAGGCAGCCATGGAGCCACGATGGAACCACAGCTTCCATAATATACTCAGGGATCTGAGCAACTGGCAGCCATGGAGCCACGATGGAACCACAGCTTCCATAATATACTCAGGGATCTGAGCAACTGGCAGCCATGGAGCCACGATGGAACCACAGCTTCCATAATATACTCAGGGTTCTGAGCAACTGGCAGCCATGGAGCCACGATGGAACCACAGCTTCCATAATATACTCAGGGATCTGAGCAACTGGCAGCCATGGAGCCACGACGGAACCACAGCTTCCATAATATACTCAGGGATCTGAGCAACTGGCAGCCATGGAGCCACGACGGAACCACAGCTTCCATAATATACTCAGGGATCTGAGCAACTGGCAGCCATGGAGCCACGACGGAACCACAGCTTCCATAATATACTCAGGGATCTGAGCAACTGGCAGCCATGGAGCCACGACGGAACCACAGCTTCCATAATACACTCAGGGATCTGAGCAACTGGCAGCCATGGAGCCACGATGGAACCACAGCTTCCATAATATACTCAGGGATCTGAGCAACTGGCAGCCATGGAGCCACGATGGAACCACAGCTTCCATAATATACTCAGGGATCTGAGCAACTGGCAGCCATGGAGCCACGATGGAACCACAGCTTCCATAATATACTCAGGGATCTGAGCAACTGGCAGCCATGGAGCCATCACGGAGCCAAAGCTTCCATAATATACTCAGGGATCTGAGCAACTGGCAGCCATGGAGCCACGATGGAACCACAGCTTCCATAATATACTCAGGGATCTGAGCAACTGGCAGCCATGGAGCCATCACGGAGCCACAGCTTCCATAATATACTCAGGGATCTGAGCAACTGGCAGCCATGGAGCCACGATGGAACCACAGCTTCCATAATATACTCAGGGATCTGAGCAACTGGCAGCCATGGAGCCACGATGGAACCACAGCTTCCATAATATACTCAGGGATCTGAGCAACTGGCAGCCATGGAGCCATCACGGAGCCACAGCTTTCATAATATACTCAGGGATCTGAGCAACTGGCAGCCATGGAGTCACGATGGAACCACAGCTTCCATAATATACTCAGGGATCTGAGCAACTGGCAGCCATGGAGCCACGATGGAACCACAGCTTCCATAATATACTCAGGGATCTGAGCAACTGACAGGCAAGGAGCCTGAGCTGCCCTATTCCCCACAGATTCCTTCACCAGACGCTGTGGTCTGTGGAGGAGCTGGGAGCTGTGGTGAGGAGGGGTTAAGGGTCGGGGAGAGCCTATCATGCTGTCATGTTGTGACAGTGAGTGTCATGAATCCTCAGCCTGACAGACAGGAGATTTGAGCAGAGCAGAGTGTCATCCATAGCTGGCACACTGCGAAAGGAGCGAGAGGAGAGGGGTACTCTTGTGAGGAGAGGAGAGGGGTACTCTCGTGAGGAGAGGAGAGGAGTGGGGTACTCTTGTGAGGAGAGGAGAGGAGAGTGGTACTCTTGTGAGAAGAGAGAGGAGAGGAGAGGAGAGGGTTACTCTTGTGAGGAGAGGAGAGGGGTACTCTTGTGAGGAGAGGAGAGGGGTACTCTCGTGAGGAGAGGAGAGAAGTGGGGTACTCTTGTGAGGAGAGGAGAGGAGAGTGGTACTCTTGTGAGAAGAGGAGAGGGGTACTCTTGTGAGGAGAGGAGAGGGGAAAACCCAACCCCAAACAGTTTACACTCTAGATATAGTAGGTAGTGTAGAAACCTACCAAAAAAAAACAGTTGTCCAACCACAAATCCAATCCCTCCTAGACAACTTCTGGACAAAATGTGTCCCTGCAATATTGAAGATGTATACATAGGATTAGGAAGTCTGAACAGTATATCTGACCAATCAGCGATCATATCAAATAAAAAAATACAGCAGAAAACAAAACAAAACTAACGACACTGAGAATATATATATATTTTGTAACGGTATTAATATATATATATTTATACACTCGCAACATGTAAAATACCTGACCCGTGTTTTTTAATGAGCTGAAATAAAAGATCACAAAAATGTTCCATACGCACAAAAAAGTTTATTTATCTCAAATGTTTTGAGCAAATGAGTTTATATTTCTCCTTTGCCAAGATAATCCATCCATCTGACAAATGTCCAGTTTTGTTTCGCAACACAATGCCACAGATGTCTCAAGTTTTAAGGGAGCGTGCAAATGGCACGATAATTCAATGTTAATTTCTCTACCATAAGCCGCATCTAAGGTCATTTGAAAGAATTTGGTAGTACGTCCAACCGGCCTCACAACTGCAGACTATGTACAACCACGCCAGCCCAGGACCTCCACATTCCGGCTTCATCACCTGCGGGATCATCAGAGGGGAGAGGACTGGTGCTGAGGACTATTTCTGTCTGTAATAAAGCACTTTGGTGGGGAAAAAAACTCATTCTGATTGGCTGGGTCTGGCTCCCCAATGGCTCCCAAGTGGGTGGGCCTATGCCCTCCCAGGCCCACCCATGGCAGTGCCCCTGCCCAGTCATGTGAAATCTATAGATTAGGGTCTAATGAATTTAATCTAATTTATTTAAATTGACTGATTTCCTTATATGAAATGTAACGCAAAATCGTAGAAATTGTTGCATGTTGCGTTTATATTTTATTTAACCTAAGATAACAACAACGAGGAATGGTTTGATGAATAATTCAAAAAACCTATGAAAGAAATTGGGAAACCTATCCAACCAAAAACAGAGAGACCCAGAAAACCTGAGTCTACGCCTTCACTATGGTGAATCACTAAAACAATACAGAAGTACACTACGGAAAAAGAAGGAACAGCACGTCAGAAAACAGATAATTGTGATTAAAGAATCTATAGAATGAAATCCCTTTTGGGAAAACTGGAAAACACTGAACAAACAACAACACAAAGAGCTATCTATCCAAAATGGAGATGTCTGGATAAACCACTTCTCCAACCTTCTAATCATTTAACAAAGAACTAAGAGAAAAAACATAAACATGATCATCTACTAAACTACCAGCTATTAAAGACTACCCAGAACCCACTGGGTTCTCCTATTAAATTAAAGACTGCCAGAACCCACTGGGTTCTCCTACTACATTAAAGACTACCCAGAACCCACTGGGTTCTCCTATTACATTAAAGACTACCCAGAACCCACTGGATTCTCCTACTACATTAAAGACTACCAGAACCCACTGGGTTCTCCTATTACATTAAAGACTACCAGAACCCACTGGGTTCTCCAATTACATTAAAGACTACCAGAACCCACTGGGTTCTCCAATTACATTAAAGACTACCAGAACCCACTGGGTTCTCCTATTACAATAAAGACTAACAGAACCCACTGGGTTCTCCTATTACAATAAAGACTACCAGAACCCAGTGGGTTACTTTTTGGTCACTTTTTTGTTAATTCTCACTATTGTTTACTGTTTATGTAAACACGTTTCCCATGCAAACAAAGACACAGCGAGAGAGAGAGAGAGAGAGAGAGAGGGAGGTGGGGGGAGA
>NC_092151.1:94918029-94975529 GCF_045791955.1 Oncorhynchus clarkii lewisi | reverse complement strand
CTAAAAGGTTTACTGATCTCTCTGAGACAGCGACTAAAAGGGTTACTGATCTCTCTGAGACAGGGACAAAAAGGGTTACTGATCTCTCTGAGACAGGGACTAAAAGGGTTACTGATGTCTCTGAGACAGGGACTAAAAGGGTTACTGATCTCTCTGAGACAGGGACTAAAAGGGTTACTGATCTCTCTGAGACAGGGACAAAAATGGTTACTGATCTCTCTGAGACAGGGACTAAAAGGGTTACTGATCTCTCTGAGACAGGGACTAAAAGGGGTATTGATCTCTCTCTCTCTGAGACAGGGACTAAAAGGGTTACTGATCTCTCTCTCTCTGAGACAGGGACTAAAAGGGTTACTGATCTCTCTCTCTCTGAGACAGGGACTAAAAGGGTTACTGATCTCTCTGAGACAGGGACTAAAAGGGTTACTGATCTCTCTGAGACAGGGACTAAAAGGGTTACTGATCTCTCAGAGACAGGGACTAAAAGGGTTACTGATCTCTCTGAGACAGGGACTAAAATGGTTACTGATCTCTCTGAGACAGGGACTAAAAGGGTTACTGATCTCTCTGAGACAGGGACTAAAAGGTTTACTGATCTCTCTGAGACAGCGACTAAAAGGGTTACTGATCTCTCTGAGACAGGGACAAAAAGGGTTACTGATCTCTCTGAGACAGGGACTAAAAGGGTTACTGATCTCTCTGAGACAGGGACTAAAAGGGTTACTGATCTCTCAGAGACAGGGACTAAAAGGGTTACTGATCTCTCTGAGACAGGGACTAAAAGGGTTACTGATCTCTCTGAGACAGGGACTAAAAGGGTTACTGATCTCTCTGAGACAGGGACTAAAATGGTTACTGATCTCTCTGAGACAGGGACAAAAATGGTTACTGATCTCTCTGAGACAGGGACTAAAAGGGTTACTGATCTCTCTGAGACAGGGACTAAAAGGGGTATTGATCTCTCTCTCTCTGAGACAGGGACTAAAAGGGTTACTGATCTCTCTCTCTCTGAGACAGGGACTAAAAGGGTTACTGATCTCTCTCTCTCTGAGACAGGGACTAAAAGGGATACTGATCTCTCTGAGACAGGGACTAAAAGGGTTACTGATCTCTCTGAGACAGGGACTAAAAGGGTAACTGATCTCTCTCTCTGAGACAGGGACTAAAATGTTTACTGATCTCTCTGAGACAGCGACTAAAAGGGTTACTGATCTCTGAGACAGGGACTAAAAGGGTTACTGATCTCTCTGAGACAGGGACTAAAAGGGTTACTGATCTCTCTCTCTCTCTGAGACAGGGACTAAAAGGGTTACTGATCTCTCTGAGACAGGGACTAAAAGAGTTACTGATCTCTCTGAGACAGGGACTAAAAGGGTTACTGATCTCTCTCTCTCTGAAACAGGGACTAAAAGGGTTACTGATCTCTCTGAGACAGGGACTAAAAGGGTTACTGATCTCTCTGAGACAGGGACTAAAAGGGTTACTGATCTCTCTCTCTCTGAGACAGGGACTAAAGGGGTTACTGATCTCTCTCTCTCTGAGACAGGGACTAAAATGGTTACTGATCTCTCTGAGACAGGGACTAAAAGGGTTACTGATCTCTCAGAGACAGGGACTAAAAGGGTTACTGATCTCTCAGAGACAGGGACTAAAAGGGATACTGATCTCTCTGAGACAGGGACTAAAAAGGTTACTGATCTCTCTGAGACAGGGACTAAAAGGGTTACTGATCTCTCTGAGACAGGGACTAAAAGGGTTACTGATCTCTCTGAGACAGGGACTAAAAGGTTTACTGATCTCTCTCTCTCTCTCTGAGACAGGGACTAAAAGGGTAACTGATCTCTCTCTGAGACAGGGACTAAAAGGGTTACTGATCTCTCTGAGACAGGGACTAAAAGGGTTACTGATCTCTCTGAGACAGGGACTAAAAGGGTTACTGATCTCTCTGAGACAGGGACTAAAAGGGTTACTGATCTCTCTCTCTCTGAGACAGGGACTAAAAGGGGTACTGATCTCTCTGAGACAGGGACTAAAAGGGTTACTGAGCTCTCTGAGACAGGGACTAAAAGGGTAACTGATCTCTCTCTCTGAGACAGGGACTAAAAGGTTTACTGATCTCTCTGAGACAGTGACTAAAAGGGTTACTGATCTCTTTGAGACAGGGACTAAAAGGGTTACTGATCTCTCTGAGACAGGGACTAAAAGGGTTACTGATCTCTCTCTCTCTGAGACAGGGACTAAAGGGGTTACTGATCTCTCTCTCTCTGAGACAGGGACTAAAATGGTTACTGATCTCTCTGAGACAGGGACTAAAAGGGTTACTGATCTCTCAGAGACAGGGACTAAAAGGGTTACTGATCTCTCAGAGACAGGGACTAAAAGGGTTACTGATCTCTCTGAGACAGGGACTAAAAGGGTTACTGATCTCTCTGAGACAGGGACTAAAAGGGTTACTGATCTCTCTGAGACAGGGACTAAAAGGGTTACTGATCTCTCTCTCTCTGAGACAGGGACTAAAAGGGTTACTGATCTCTCTGAGACAGGGACTAAAAGGGTTACTGATCTCTCTGAGACAGGGACTAAAAGGGTTACTGATCTCTCTCTCTCTCTGAGACAGGGACTAAAGGGGTTACTGATCTCTCTCTCTCTGAGACAGGGACTAAAATGGTTACTGATCTCTCTGAGACAGGGACTAAAAGGGTTACTGATCTCTCAGAGACAGGGACTAAAAGGGTTACTGATCTCTCAGAGACAGGGACTAAAAGGGATACTGATCTCTCTGAGACAGGGACTAAAAAGGTTACTGATCTCTCTGAGACAGGGACTAAAAGGGTTACTGATCTCTCTGAGACAGGGACTAAAAGGGTTACTGATCTCTCTGAGACAGGGACTAAAAGGTTTACTGATCTCTCTCTCTCTCTCTGAGACAGGGACTAAAAGGGTAACTGATCTCTCTCTGAGACAGGGACTAAAAGGGTTACTGATCTCTCTGAGACAGGGACTAAAAGGGTTACTGATCTCTCTGAGACAGGGACTAAAAGGGTTACTGATCTCTCTGAGACAGGGACTAAAAGGGTTACTGATCTCTCTCTCTCTGAGACAGGGACTAAAAGGGGTACTGATCTCTCTGAGACAGGGACTAAAAGGGTTACTGAGCTCTCTGAGACAGGGACTAAAAGGGTAACTGATCTCTCTCTCTGAGACAGGGACTAAAAGGTTTACTGATCTCTCTGAGACAGTGACTAAAAGGGTTACTGATCTCTTTGAGACAGGGACTAAAAGGGTTACTGATCTCTCTGAGACAGGGACTAAAAGGGTTACTGATCTCTCTCTCTCTGAGACAGGGACTAAAGGGGTTACTGATCTCTCTCTCTCTGAGACAGGGACTAAAATGGTTACTGATCTCTCTGAGACAGGGACTAAAAGGGTTACTGATCTCTCAGAGACAGGGACTAAAAGGGTTACTGATCTCTCAGAGACAGGGACTAAAAGGGTTACTGATCTCTCTGAGACAGGGACTAAAAGGGTTACTGATCTCTCTGAGACAGGGACTAAAAGGGTTACTGATCTCTCTGAGACAGGGACTAAAAGGGTTACTGATCTCTCTCTCTCTGAGACAGGGACTAAAAGGGTTACTGATCTCTCTGAGACAGGGACTAAAAGGGTTACTGATCTCTCTGAGACAGGGACTAAAAGGGTTACTGATCTCTCTCTCACTGAGACAGGGACTAAAAGGGTTACTGATCTCTCTCTCTCTCTGTCTGAGACAGGGACTAAAAGGGTTACTGATCTCTCTGAGACAGGGACTAAAAGGGTTACTGATCTCTCTCTCTCTGAGACAGGGACTAAAAGGGTTATTGATCTCTCTCTCTCTGAGACAGGGACTAAAAGGGTTACTGATCTTTCTGAGACAGACACTAAAAGGGTTACTGATCTCTCTGAGACAGGGACTAAAAGGGTTACTGATCTCTCTGAGACAGGGACTAAAAGGGTTACTGATCTCTCTCTCTGAGACAGGGACTAAAAGGGTTACTGATCTCTCTGAGACAGGGACTAAAAGGGTTACTGATCTCTCTGAGACAGGGACTAAAAGGTTACTGATCTCTCTGAGACAGGGACTAAAAGGGTTACTGATCTCTCTCTCTCTGAGAATGGGACTAAAAGGGTTACTGATCTCTCTGAGACATGGACTAAAAGGGTTACTGATCTCTCTGAGACAGGGACTAAAAGGTTTACTGATCTCTCTCTCTCTCTCTGAGACAGGGACTAAAAGGGTAACTGATCTCTCTCTCTGAGACAGGGACTAAAAGGGTTACTGATCTCTCTGAGACAGGGACTAAAAGGGTTACTGATCTCTCTGAGACAGGGACTAAAAGGGTTACTGATCTCTCTGAGACAGGGACTAAAAGGGTTACTGATCTCTCTCTCTCTCTGAGACAGGGACTAAAAGGGGTACTGATCTCTCTGAGACAGGGACTAAAAGGGTTACTGATCTCTCTGAGACAGGGACTAAAAGGGTAACTGATCTCTCTCTCTGAGACAGGGACTAAAAGGTTTACTGATCTCTCTGAGACAGTGACTAAAAGGGTTACTGATCTCTTTGAGACAGGGACTAAAAGGGTTACTGATCTCTCTGAGACAGGGACTAAAAGGGTTACTGATCTCTCAGAGACAGGGACTAAAAGGGATACTGATCTCTCTGAGACAGGGACTAAAAAGGTTACTGATCTCTCTGAGACAGGGACTAAAAGGGTTACTGATCTCTTTGAGACAGGGACTAAAAGGGTTACTGATCTCTCTGAGACAGGGACTAAAAGGGTTACTGATCTCTCTGAGACAGGGACTAAAAGGTTTACTGATCTCTCTCTCTCTCTCTGAGACAGGGACTAAAAGGGTAACTGATCTCTCTCTCTGAGACAGGGACTAAAAGGGTTACTGATCTCTCTGAGACAGGGACTAAAAGGGTTACTGATCTCTCTGAGACAGGGACTAAAAGGGTTACTGATCTCTCTGAGACAGGGACTAAAAGGGTTACTGATCTCTCTCTCTCTGAGACAGGGACTAAAAGGGGTACTGATCTCTCTGAGACAGGGACTAAAAGGGTTACTGAGCTCTCTGAGACAGGGACTAAAAGGGTAACTGATCTCTCTCTCTGAGACAGGGACTAAAAGGTTTACTGATCTCTCTGAGACAGTGACTAAAAGGGTTACTGATCTCTTTGAGACAGGGACTAAAAGGGTTACTGATCTCTCTGAGACAGGGACTAAAAGGGTTACTGATCTCTCTCTCTCTGAGACAGGGACTAAAGGGGTTACTGATCTCTCTCTCTCTGAGACAGGGACTAAAATGGTTACTGATCTCTCTGAGACAGGGACTAAAAGGGTTACTGATCTCTCAGAGACAGGGACTAAAAGGGTTACTGATCTCTCAGAGACAGGGACTAAAAGGGTTACTGATCTCTCTGAGACAGGGACTAAAAGGGTTACTGATCTCTCTGAGACAGGGACTAAAAGGGTTACTGATCTCTCTGAGACAGGGACTAAAAGGGTTACTGATCTCTCTCTCTCTGAGACAGGGACTAAAAGGGTTACTGATCTCTCTGAGACAGGGACTAAAAGGGTTACTGATCTCTCTGAGACAGGGACTAAAAGGGTTACTGATCTCTCTCTCACTGAGACAGGGACTAAAAGGGTTACTGATCTCTCTCTCTCTCTCTGTCTGAGACAGGGACTAAAAGGGTTACTGATCTCTCTGAGACAGGGACTAAAAGGGTTATTGATCTCTCTCTCTCTGAGACAGGGACTAAAAGGGTTACTGATCTTTCTGAGACAGACACTAAAAGGGTTACTGATCTCTCTGAGACAGGGACTAAAAGGGTTACTGATCTCTCTGAGACAGGGACTAAAAGGGTTACTGATCTCTCTGAGACAGGGACTAAAAGGGTTACTGATCTCTCTGAGACAGGGACTAAAAGGTTACTGATCTCTCTGAGACAGGGACTAAAAGGGTTACTGATCTCTCTCTCTCTGAGAATGGGACTAAAAGGGTTACTGATCTCTCTGAGACATGGACTAAAAGGGTTACTGATCTCTCTGAGACAGGGACTAAAAGGTTTACTGATCTCTCTCTCTCTCTCTGAGACAGGGACTAAAAGGGTAACTGATCTCTCTCTCTGAGACAGGGACTAAAAGGGTTACTGATCTCTCTGAGACAGGGACTAAAAGGGTTACTGATCTCTCTGAGACAGGGACTAAAAGGGTTACTGATCTCTCTGAGACAGGGACTAAAAGGGTTACTGATCTCTCTCTCTCTCTGAGACAGGGACTAAAAGGGGTACTGATCTCTCTGAGACAGGGAAAAAAAGGGTTACTGATCTCTCTGAGACAGGGACTAAAAGGGTAACTGATCTCTCTCTCTGAGACAGGGACTAAAAGGTTTACTGATCTCTCTGAGACAGTGACTAAAAGGGTTACTGATCTCTTTGAAACAGGGACTAAAAGGGTTACTGATCTCTCTGAGACAGGGACTCAAAGGGTTACTGATCTCTCTGAGACAGGGAATAAAAGGGTTACTGATCTCTCTGAGACAGGGACTAAAAGGGTTACTGATCTCTCTCTCTCTGAGACAGGGACTAAAGGGGTTACTGATCTCTCTCTCTCTGAGACAGGGACTAAAATGGTTACTGATCTCTCTGAGACAGGGACTAAAAGGGTTACTGATCTCTCAGAGACAGGGACTAAAAGGGTTACTGATCTCTCAGAGACAGGGACTAAAAGGGTTACTGATCTCTCTGAGACAGGGACTAAAAGGGTTACTGATCTCTCTGAGACAGGGACTAAAAGGGTTACTGATCTCTCTGAGACAGGGACTAAAAGGGTTACTGATCTCTCTCTCTCTCTGAGACAGGGACTAAAAGGGTTACTGATCTCTCTGAGACAGGGACTAAAAGGGTTACTGATCTCTCTGAGACAGGGACTAAAAGGGTTACTGATCTCTCTGAGACAGGGACTAAAAGGGTTACTGATCTCTCTCTCACTGAGACAGGGACTAAAAGGGTTACTGATCTCTCTCTCTCTCTTTCTGAGACAGGGACTAAAAGGGTTACTGATCTCTCTGAGACAGGGACTAAAAGGGTTACTGATCTCTCTGAGACAGGGACTAAAAGGTTTACTGATCTCTCTCTCTCTCTCTGAGACAGGGACTAAAAGGGTAACTGATCTCTCTCTGAGACAGGGACTAAAAGGGTTACTGATCTCTCTGAGACAGGGACTAAAAGGGTTACTGATCTCTCTGAGACAGGGACTAAAAGGGTTACTGATCTCTCTGAGACAGGGACTAAAAGGGTTACTGATCTCTCTCTCTCTGAGACAGGGACTAAAAGGGGTACTGATCTCTCTGAGACAGGGACTAAAAGGGTTACTGAGCTCTCTGAGACAGGGACTAAAAGGGTAACTGATCTCTCTCTCTGAGACAGGGACTAAAAGGTTTACTGATCTCTCTGAGACAGTGACTAAAAGGGTTACTGATCTCTTTGAGACAGGGACTAAAAGGGTTACTGATCTCTCTGAGACAGGGACTAAAAGGGTTACTGATCTCTCTCTCTCTGAGACAGGGACTAAAGGGGTTACTGATCTCTCTCTCTCTGAGACAGGGACTAAAATGGTTACTGATCTCTCTGAGACAGGGACTAAAAGGGTTACTGATCTCTCAGAGACAGGGACTAAAAGGGTTACTGATCTCTCAGAGACAGGGACTAAAAGGGTTACTGATCTCTCTGAGACAGGGACTAAAAGGGTTACTGATCTCTCTGAGACAGGGACTAAAAGGGTTACTGATCTCTCTGAGACAGGGACTAAAAGGGTTACTGATCTCTCTCTCTCTGAGACAGGGACTAAAAGGGTTACTGATCTCTCTGAGACAGGGACTAAAAGGGTTACTGATCTCTCTGAGACAGGGACTAAAAGGGTTACTGATCTCTCTCTCACTGAGACAGGGACTAAAAGGGTTACTGATCTCTCTCTCTCTCTGTCTGAGACAGGGACTAAAAGGGTTACTGATCTCTCTGAGACAGGGACTAAAAGGGTTACTGATCTCTCTCTCTCTGAGACAGGGACTAAAAGGGTTATTGATCTCTCTCTCTCTGAGACAGGGACTAAAAGGGTTACTGATCTTTCTGAGACAGACACTAAAAGGGTTACTGATCTCTCTGAGACAGGGACTAAAAGGGTTACTGATCTCTCTGAGACAGGGACTAAAAGGGTTACTGATCTCTCTCTCTGAGACAGGGACTAAAAGGGTTACTGATCTCTCTGAGACAGGGACTAAAAGGGTTACTGATCTCTCTGAGACAGGGACTAAAAGGTTACTGATCTCTCTGAGACAGGGACTAAAAGGGTTACTGATCTCTCTCTCTCTGAGAATGGGACTAAAAGGGTTACTGATCTCTCTGAGACATGGACTAAAAGGGTTACTGATCTCTCTGAGACAGGGACTAAAAGGTTTACTGATCTCTCTCTCTCTCTCTGAGACAGGGACTAAAAGGGTAACTGATCTCTCTCTCTGAGACAGGGACTAAAAGGGTTACTGATCTCTCTGAGACAGGGACTAAAAGGGTTACTGATCTCTCTGAGACAGGGACTAAAAGGGTTACTGATCTCTCTGAGACAGGGACTAAAAGGGTTACTGATCTCTCTCTCTCTCTGAGACAGGGACTAAAAGGGGTACTGATCTCTCTGAGACAGGGACTAAAAGGGTTACTGATCTCTCTGAGACAGGGACTAAAAGGGTAACTGATCTCTCTCTCTGAGACAGGGACTAAAAGGTTTACTGATCTCTCTGAGACAGTGACTAAAAGGGTTACTGATCTCTTTGAGACAGGGACTAAAAGGGTTACTGATCTCTCTGAGACAGGGACTAAAAGGGTTACTGATCTCTCAGAGACAGGGACTAAAAGGGATACTGATCTCTCTGAGACAGGGACTAAAAAGGTTACTGATCTCTCTGAGACAGGGACTAAAAGGGTTACTGATCTCTTTGAGACAGGGACTAAAAGGGTTACTGATCTCTCTGAGACAGGGACTAAAAGGGTTACTGATCTCTCTGAGACAGGGACTAAAAGGTTTACTGATCTCTCTCTCTCTCTCTGAGACAGGGACTAAAAGGGTAACTGATCTCTCTCTCTGAGACAGGGACTAAAAGGGTTACTGATCTCTCTGAGACAGGGACTAAAAGGGTTACTGATCTCTCTGAGACAGGGACTAAAAGGGTTACTGATCTCTCTGAGACAGGGACTAAAAGGGTTACTGATCTCTCTCTCTCTGAGACAGGGACTAAAAGGGGTACTGATCTCTCTGAGACAGGGACTAAAAGGGTTACTGAGCTCTCTGAGACAGGGACTAAAAGGGTAACTGATCTCTCTCTCTGAGACAGGGACTAAAAGGTTTACTGATCTCTCTGAGACAGTGACTAAAAGGGTTACTGATCTCTTTGAGACAGGGACTAAAAGGGTTACTGATCTCTCTGAGACAGGGACTAAAAGGGTTACTGATCTCTCTCTCTCTGAGACAGGGACTAAAGGGGTTACTGATCTCTCTCTCTCTGAGACAGGGACTAAAATGGTTACTGATCTCTCTGAGACAGGGACTAAAAGGGTTACTGATCTCTCAGAGACAGGGACTAAAAGGGTTACTGATCTCTCAGAGACAGGGACTAAAAGGGTTACTGATCTCTCTGAGACAGGGACTAAAAGGGTTACTGATCTCTCTGAGACAGGGACTAAAAGGGTTACTGATCTCTCTGAGACAGGGACTAAAAGGGTTACTGATCTCTCTGAGACAGGGACTAAAAGGGTTACTGATCTCTCTCTCACTGAGACAGGGACTAAAAGGGTTACTGATCTCTCTCTCTCTCTCTGTCTGAGACAGGGACTAAAAGGGTTACTGATCTCTCTGAGACAGGGACTAAAAGGGTTATTGATCTCTCTCTCTCTGAGACAGGGACTAAAAGGGTTACTGATCTTTCTGAGACAGACACTAAAAGGGTTACTGATCTCTCTGAGACAGGGACTAAAAGGGTTACTGATCTCTCTGAGACAGGGACTAAAAGGGTTACTGATCTCTCTGAGACAGGGACTAAAAGGGTTACTGATCTCTCTGAGACAGGGACTAAAAGGTTACTGATCTCTCTGAGACAGGGACTAAAAGGGTTACTGATCTCTCTCTCTCTGAGAATGGGACTAAAAGGGTTACTGATCTCTCTGAGACATGGACTAAAAGGGTTACTGATCTCTCTGAGACAGGGACTAAAAGGTTTACTGATCTCTCTCTCTCTCTCTGAGACAGGGACTAAAAGGGTAACTGATCTCTCTCTCTGAGACAGGGACTAAAAGGGTTACTGATCTCTCTGAGACAGGGACTAAAAGGGTTACTGATCTCTCTGAGACAGGGACTAAAAGGGTTACTGATCTCTCTGAGACAGGGACTAAAAGGGTTACTGATCTCTCTCTCTCTCTGAGACAGGGACTAAAAGGGGTACTGATCTCTCTGAGACAGGGAAAAAAAGGGTTACTGATCTCTCTGAGACAGGGACTAAAAGGGTAACTGATCTCTCTCTCTGAGACAGGGACTAAAAGGTTTACTGATCTCTCTGAGACAGTGACTAAAAGGGTTACTGATCTCTTTGAAACAGGGACTAAAAGGGTTACTGATCTCTCTGAGACAGGGACTCAAAGGGTTACTGATCTCTCTGAGACAGGGAATAAAAGGGTTACTGATCTCTCTGAGACAGGGACTAAAAGGGTTACTGATCTCTCTCTCTCTGAGACAGGGACTAAAGGGGTTACTGATCTCTCTCTCTCTGAGACAGGGACTAAAATGGTTACTGATCTCTCTGAGACAGGGACTAAAAGGGTTACTGATCTCTCAGAGACAGGGACTAAAAGGGTTACTGATCTCTCAGAGACAGGGACTAAAAGGGTTACTGATCTCTCTGAGACAGGGACTAAAAGGGTTACTGATCTCTCTGAGACAGGGACTAAAAGGGTTACTGATCTCTCTGAGACAGGGACTAAAAGGGTTACTGATCTCTCTCTCTCTCTGAGACAGGGACTAAAAGGGTTACTGATCTCTCTGAGACAGGGACTAAAAGGGTTACTGATCTCTCTGAGACAGGGACTAAAAGGGTTACTGATCTCTCTGAGACAGGGACTAAAAGGGTTACTGATCTCTCTCTCACTGAGACAGGGACTAAAAGGGTTACTGATCTCTCTCTCTCTCTTTCTGAGACAGGGACTAAAAGGGTTACTGATCTCTCTGAGACAGGGACTAAAAGGGTTACTGATCTCTCTCTCTCTGAGACAGGGACTAAAAGGGTTACTGATCTCTCTCTCTCTGAGACAGGGACTAAAAGGGTTACTGATCTTTCTGAGACAGACACTAAAAGGGTTACTGATCTCTCTGAGACAGGGACTAAAAGGGTTACTGATCTCTCTGAGACAGGGACTAAAAGGGTTACTGATCTCTCTCTCTCTGAGACAGGGACTAAAGGGGTTACTGATCTCTCTCTCTCTGAGACAGGGACTAAAATGGTTACTGATCTCTCTGAGACAGGGACTAAAAGGGTTACTGATCTCTCAGAGACAGGGACTAAAAGGGTTACTGATCTCTCAGAGACAGGGACTAAAAGGGTTACTGATCTCTCTGAGACAGGGACTAAAAGGGTTACTGATCTCTCTGAGACAGGGACTAAAAGGGTTACTGATCTCTCTGAGACAGGGACTAAAAGGGTTACTGATCTCTCTCTCTCTCTGAGACAGGGACTAAAAGGGTTACTGATCTCTCTGAGACAGGGACTAAAAGGGTTACTGATCTCTCTGAGACAGGGACTAAAAGGGTTACTGATCTCTCTGAGACAGGGACTAAAAGGGTTACTGATCTCTCTGAGACAGGGACTAAAAGGGTTACTGATCTCTCTCTCACTGAGACAGGGACTAAAAGGGTTACTGATCTCTCTCTCTCTCTTTCTGAGACAGGGACTAAAAGGGTTACTGATCTCTCTGAGACAGGGACTAAAAGGGTTACTGATCTCTCTCTCTCTGAGACAGGGACTAAAAGGGTTACTGATCTCTCTCTCTCTGAGACAGGGACTAAAAGGGTTACTGATCTTTCTGAGACAGACACTAAAAGGGTTACTGATCTCTCTGAGACAGGGACTAAAAGGGTTACTGATCTCTCTGAGACAGGGACTAAAAGGGTTACTGATCTCTCTCTCACTGAGACAGGGACTAAAAGGGTTACTGATCTCTCTCTCTCTCTCTCTCTGAGACAGGGACTAAAAGGGTTACTGATCTCTCTGAGACAGGGACTAAAAGGGTTACTGATCTCTCTCTCTCTGAGACAGGGACTAAAAGGGTTACTGATCTCTCTTTCTCTCTCTCTGAGACAGGGACTAAAAGGGTTACTGATCTCTCTGAGACAGGGACTAAAAGGGTTACTGATCTCTCTCTCTCTGAGACAGGGACTAAAAGGGTTACTGATCTCTCTCTCTCTGAGACAGGGACTAAAAGGGTTACTGATCTTTCTGAGACAGACACTAAAAGGGTTACTGATCTCTCTGAGACAGGGACTAAAAGGGTTACTGATCTCTCTCTCTGAGACAGGGACTAAAAGGGTTACTGATCTCTCTGAGACAGGGACTAAAAGGGTTACTGATCTCTCTGAGACAGGGACTAAAAGGTTACTGATCTCTCTCTCTCTGAGACAGGGACTAAAAGGGTTACTGATCTCTCTGAGACAGGGACTAAAAGGTTTACTGATCTCTCTCTCTCTCTCTGAGACAGGGACTAAAAGGGTAACTGATCTCTCTCTCTGAGACAGGGACTAAAAGGGTTACTGATCTCTCTGAGACAGGGACTAAAAGGGTTACTGATCTCTCTGAGACAGGGACTAAAAGGGTTACTGATCTCTCTGAGACAGGGACTAAAAGGGTTACTGATCTCTCTCTCTCTGAGACAGGTACTAAAAGGGGTACTGATCTCTCTGAGACAGGGACTAAAAGGGTTACTGATCTCTCTGAGACAGGGACTAAAAGGGTAACTGATCTCTCTCTCTGAGACAGGGACTAAAAGGTTTACTGATCTCTCTGAGACAGTGACTAAAAGGGTTACTGATCTCTTTGAGACAGGGACTAAAAGGGTTACTGATCTCTCTGAGACAGGGACTCAAAGGGTTACTGATCTCTCTGAGACAGGGAATAAAAGGGTTACTGATCTCTCTGAGACAGGGACTAAAAGGGTTACTGATCTCTCTCTCTCTGAGACAGGGACTAAAAGGGTTACTGATCTCTCTCTCTCTGAGACAGGGACTAAAGGGGTTACTGATCTCTCTCTCTCTGAGACAGGGACTAAAATGGTTACTGATCTCTCTGAGACAGGGACTAAAAGGGTTACTGATCTCTCAGAGACAGGGACTAAAAGGGTTACTGATCTCTCAGAGACAGGGACTAAAAGGGTTACTGATCTCTCTGAGACAGGGACTAAAAGGGTTACTGATCTCTCTCTCTCTCTCTCTGAGACAGGGACTAAAAGGGTTACTGATCTCTCTGAGACAGGGACTAAAAGGGTTACTGATCTCTCTGAGACAGGGACTAAAAGGGTTACTGATCTCTCTGAGACAGGGACTAAAAGGGTTCCTGATCTCTCTGAGACAGGGACTAAAAGGGTTACTGATCTCTCTGAGACAGGGACTAAAAGGGTTACTGATCTCTCTCTCACTGAGACAGGGACTAAAAGGGTTACTGATCTCTCTCTCTCTCTGAGACAGGGACTAAAAGGGTTACTGATCTCTCTGACACAGGGACTAAAAGGGTTACTGATCTCTCTCTCTCTGAGACAGGGACTAAAAGGGTTACTGATCTCTCTGAGACAGGGACTAAAAGGGTTACTGATCTCTCTGAGACAGGGACTAAAAGGGTTACTGATTTCTCTCTCTGAGACAGACACTAAAAGGGTTACTGATCTCTCTGAGACAGGGACTAAAAGGGTTACTGATCTCTCTGAGACAGGGACTAAAAGGGTTACTGATCTCTCTGAGACAGTGACTAAAAGGGTTACTGATCTCTCTCTCCGAGACAGGGACTAAAAGGGTTACTGATCTCTCTGAGACAGGGACTAAAAGGGTTACTGATCTCTCTCTGAGACAGGGACTAAAGGGGTTACTGATCTCTCTGAGACAGGGACTAAAAGGGTTACTGATCTCTCTGAGACAGGGAATAAAAGGGTTACTGATCTCACTGAGACAGGGACAAAAAGGGTTACTGATCTCTCTGAGACAGGGACTAAAAGGGTTACTGATCTCTCTGAGACAGGGACTAAAAGGGGTATTGATCTCTCTCTCTCTGAGACAGGGACTAAAAGGGTTACTGATCTCTCTCTCTCTCTGAGACAGGGACTAAAAGGGTTACTGATCTCTCTCTCTGAGACAGGGACTAAAATGGTTACTGATCTATCTCTCTCTCTGAGACAGGGACTAAAAGGGTTACTGATCTCTCTCTCTCTGAGACAGGGACTAAAGGGGTTACTGATCTCTCTCTCTCTGAGACAGGGACTAAAATGGTTACTGATCTCTCTGAGACAGGGACTAAAAGGGTTACTGATCTCTCAGAGACAGGGACTAAAAGGGTTACTGATCTCTCTGAGACAGGGACTAAAAGGGTTACTGATCTCTCTGAGACAGGGACTAAAAGGGTTACTGATCTCTCTGAGACAGGGACTAAAAGGGTTACTGATCTCTCTCTCTCTGAGACAGGGACTAAAAGGGTTACTGATCTCTCTGAGACAGGGACTAAAAGGGTTACTGATCTCTCTGAGACAGGGACTAAAAGGTTTCCTGATCTCTCTCTCTCTCTCTGAGACAGGGACTAAAAGGGTAACTGATCTCTCTCTCTGAGACAGGGACTAAAAGGGTTACTGATCTCTCTGAGACAGGGACTAAAAGGGTTACTGATCTCTCTGAGACAGGGACTAAAAGGGTTACTGATCTCTCTGAGACAGGGACTAAAAGGTTTACTGATCTCTCTGAGACAGCGACTAAAAGGGTTACTGATCTCTCTGAGACAGGGAAAAAAATGGTTACTGATCTCTCTGAGACAGGGACTAAAAGGGTTACTGATCTCTCTGAGACAGGGACTAAAAGGGTTACTGATCTCTCAGAGACAGGGACTAAAAGGGTTACTGATCTCTCTGAGACAGGGACTAAAAGGGTTACTGATCTCTCTGAGACAGGGACTAAAAGGGTTACTGATCTCTCTGAGACAGGGACTAAAAGGTTTACTGATCTCTCTGAGACAGCGACTAAAAGGGTTACTGATCTCTCTGAGACAGGGACTAAAAGGGTTACTGATCTCTCTGAGACAGGACTAAAAGGGTTACTGATCTCTCTGAGACAGGGACTAAAAGGGTTACTGATCTCTCTGAGACAGGGACTAAAAGGGTAACTGATCTCTCTCTCTCTGAGACAGGGACTAAAAGGTTTACTGATCTCTCTGAGACAGTGACTAAAAGGGTTACTGATCTCTTTGAGACAGGGACTAAAAGGGTTACTGATCTCTCTGAGACAGGGACTCAAAGGGTTACTGATATCTCTGAGACAGGGAATAAAAGGGTTACTGATCTCTCTGAGACAGGGACTAAAAGGGTTACTGATCTCTCTCTCTCTGAGACAGGGACTAAAAGGGTTACTGATCTCTCTCTCTCTGAGACAGGGACTAAAGGGGTTACTGATCTCTCTCTCTCTGAGACAGGGACTAAAATGGTTACTGATCTCTCTGAGACAGGGACTAAAAGGGTTACTGATCTCTCAGAGACAGGGACTAAAAGGGTTACTGATCTCTCAGAGACAGGGACTAAATGGGTTACTGATCTCTCTGAGACAGGGACTAAAAGGGTTACTGATCTCTCTCTCTCTCTGAGACAGGGACTAAAAGGGTTACTGATCTCTCTGAGACAGGGACTAAAAGGGTTACTGATCTCTCTGAGACAGGGACTAAAAGGGTTACTGATCTCTCTGAGACAGGGACTAAAAGGGTTACTGATCTCTCTGAGACAGGGACTAAAAGGGTTACTGATCTCTCTCTCACTGAGACAGGGACTAAAAGGGTTACTGATCTCTCTCTCTCTCTCTCTCTGAGACAGGGACTAAAAGGGTTACTGATCTCTCTGAGACAGGGACTAAAAGGGTTACTGATCTCTCTCTCTCTGAGACAGGGACTAAAAGGGTTACTGATCTCTCTCTCTCTGAGACAGGGACTAAAAGGGTTACTGATCTTTCTGAGACAGACACTAAAAGGGTTACTGATCTCTCTGAGACAGGGACTAAAAGGGTTACTGATCTCTCTGAGACAGGGACTAAAAGGGTTACTGATCTCTCTCTCTGAGACAGGGACTAAAAGGGTTACTGATCTCTCTGAGACAGGGACTAAAAGGGTTACTGATCTCTCTGAGACAGGGACTAAAAGGTTACTGATCTCTCTGAGACAGGGACTAAAAGGGTTACTGATCTCTCTCTCTCTGAGACAGGGACTAAAAGGGTTACTGATCTCTCTGAGACAGGGACTAAAAGGGTTACTGATCTCTCTGAGACAGGGACTAAAAGGTTTACTGATCTCTCTCTCTCTCTGAGACAGGGACTAAAAGGGTAACTGATCTCTCTCTCTGAGACAGGGACTAAAAGGGTTACTGATCTCTCTGAGACAGGGACTAAAAGGGTTACTGATCTCTCTGAGACAGGGACTAAAAGGGTTACTGATCTCTCTGAGACAGGGACTAAAAGGGTTACTGATCTCTCTCTCTCTGAGACAGGGACTAAAAGGGGTACTGATCTCTCTGAGACAGGGACTAAAAGGGTTACTGATCTCTCTCTCTCTGAGACAGGGACTAAAAGGGGTACTGATCTCTCTGAGACAGGGACAAAAAGGGTTACTGATCTCTCTGAGACAGGGACTAAAAGGGTAACTGATCTCTCTCTCTGAGACAGGGACTAAAAGGGTTACTGATCTCTCTGAGACAGGGACTAAAAGGGTTCCTGATCTCTCTGAGACAGGGACTAAAAGGGTTACTGATCTCTCTGAGACAGGGACTAAAAGGGTTACTGATCTCTCTCTCACTGAGACAGGGACTAAAAGGGTTACTGATCTCTCTCTCTCTCTCTCTGAGACAGGGGCTAAAAGGGTTACTGATCTCTCTGACACAGGGACTAAAAGGGTTACTGATCTCTCTCTCTCTGAGACAGGGACTAAAAGGGTTACTGATCTCTCTCTCTCTCTCTCTGAGACAGGGACTAAAAGGGTTACTGATCTCTCTGAGACAGGGACTAAAAGGGTTACTGATCTCTCTGAGACAGGGACTAAAAGGTTACTGATCTCTCTGAGACAGGGACTAAAAGGGTTACTGATCTCTCTCTCTCTGAGACAGGGACTAAAAGGGTTACTGATCTTTCTGAGACAGACACTAAAAGGGTTACTGTTCTCTCTGAGACAGGGACTAAAAGGGTTACTGATCTCTCTGAGACAGGGACTAAAAGGGTTACTGATTTCTCTCTCTGAGACAGGGACTAAAAGGGTTACTGATCTCTCTGAGACAGGGACTAAAAGGGTTACTGATCTCTCTGAGACAGGGACTAAAAGGGTTACTGATCTCTCTGAGACAGTGACTAAAAGGGTTACTGATCTCTCTCTCCGAGACAGGGACTAAAAGGGTTACTGATCTCTCTGAGACAGAGACTAAAAGGGTTACTGATCTCTCTCTGAGACAGGGACTAAAGGGGTTACTGATCTCTCTGAGACAGGGACTAAAAGGGTTACTGATCTCTCTGAGACAGGGAATAAAAGGGTTACTGATCTCACTGAGACAGGGACAAAAAGGGTTACTGATCTCTCTGAGACAGGGACTAAAAGGGTTACTGATCTCTCTGAGACAGGGACTAAAAGGGGTATTGATCTCTCTCTCTCTGAGACAGGGACTAAAAGGGTTACTGATCTCTCTCTCTCTGAGACAGGGACTAAAAGGGTTACTGATCTCTCTCTCTGAGACAGGGACTAAAATGGTTACTGATCTATCTCTCTCTCTGAGACAGGGACTAAAAGGGTTACTGATCTCTCTCTCTCTGAGACAGGGACTAAAGGGGTTACTGATCTCTCTCTCTCTGAGACAGGGACTAAAATGGTTACTGATCTCTCTGAGACAGGGACTAAAAGGGTTACTGATCTCTCAGAGACAGGGACTAAAAGGGTTACTGATCTCTCTGAGACAGGGACTAAAAGGGTTACTGATCTCTCTGAGACAGGGACTAAAAGGGTTACTGATCTCTCTGAGACAGGGACTAAAAGGGTTACTGATCTCTCTCTCTCTGAGACAGGGACTAAAAGGGTTACTGAACTCTCTGAGACAGGGACTAAAAGGGTTACTGATCTCTCTGAGACAGGGACTAAAAGGTTTACTGATCTCTCTCTCTCTCTCTGAGACAGGGACTAAAAGGGTAACTGATCTCTCTCTCTGAGACAGGGACTAAAAGGGTTACTGATCTCTCTGAGACAGGGACTAAAAGGGTTACTGATCTCTCTGAGACAGGGACTAAAAGGGTTACTGATCTCTCAGAGACAGGGACTAAAAGGGTTACTGATCTCTCTGAGACAGGGACTAAAAGGGTTACTGATCTCTCTGAGACAGGGACTAAAAGGGTTACTGATCTCTCTGAGACAGGGACTAAAAGGTTTACTGATCTCTCTGAGACAGCGACTAAAAGGGTTACTGATCTCTCTGAGACAGGGACTAAAAGGGTTACTGATCTCTCTGAGACAGGACTAAAAGGGTTACTGATCTCTCTGAGACAGGGACTAAAAGGGTTACTGATCTCTCTGAGACAGGGACTAAAAGGGTAACTGATCTCTCTCTCTGAGACAGGGACTAAAAGGTTTACTGATCTCTCTGAGACAGTGACTAAAAGGGTTACTGATCTCTTTGAGACAGGGACTAAAAGGGTTACTGATCTCTCTGAGACAGGGACTCAAAGGGATACTGATCTCTCTGAGACAGGGAATAAAAGGGTTACTGATCTCTCTGAGACAGGGACTAAAAGGGTTACTGATCTCTCTCTCTCTGAGACAGGGACTAAAAGGGTTACTGATCTCTCTCTCTCTGAGACAGGGACTAAAGGGGTTACTGATCTCTCTCTCTCTGAGACAGGGACTAAAATGGTTACTGATCTCTCTGAGACAGGGACTAAAAGGGTTACTGATCTCTCAGAGACAGGGACTAAAAGGGTTACTGATCTCTCAGAGACAGGGACTAAATGGGTTACTGATCTCTCTGAGACAGGGACTAAAAGGGTTACTGATCTCTCTCTCTCTCTCTGAAACAGGGACTAAAAGGGTTACTGATCTCTCTGAGACAGGGACTAAAAGGGTTACTGATCTCTCTGAGACAGGGACTAAAAGGGTTACTGATCTCTCTGAGACAGGGACTAAAAGGGTTACTGATCTCTCTGAGACAGGGACTAAAAGGGTTACTGATCTCTCTCTCACTGAGACAGGGACTAAAAGGGTTACTGATCTCTCTCTCTCTCTCTCTCTGAGACAGGGACTAAAAGGGTTACTGATCTCTCTGAGACAGGGACTAAAAGGGTTACTGATCTCTCTCTCTCTGAGACAGGGACTAAAAGGGTTACTGATCTCTCTCTCTCTGAGACAGGGACTAAAAGGGTTACTGATCTTTCTGAGACAGACACTAAAAGGGTTACTGATCTCTCTGAGACAGGGACTAAAAGGGTTACTGATCTCTCTGAGACAGGGACTAAAAGGGTTACTGATCTCTCTCTCTGAGACAGGGACTAAAAGGGTTACTGATCTCTCTGAGACAGGGACTAAAAGGGTTACTGATCTCTCTGAGACAGGGACTAAAAGGTTACTGATCTCTCTGAGACAGGGACTAAAAGGGTTACTGATCTCTCTCTCTCTGAGACAGGGACTAAAAGGGTTACTGATCTCTCTGAGACAGGGACTAAAAGGGTTACTGATCTCTCTGAGACAGGGACTAAAAGGTTTACTGATCTCTCTCTCTCTCTCTGAGACAGGGACTAAAAGGGTAACTGATCTCTCTCTCTGAGACAGGGACTAAAAGGGTTACTGATCTCTCTGAGACAGGGACTAAAAGGGTTACTGATCTCTCTGAGACAGGGACTAAAAGGGTTACTGATCTCTCTGAGACAGGGACTAAAAGGGTTACTGATCTCTCTGAGACAGGGACTAAAAGGGTAACTGATCTCTCTCTCTGAGACAGGGACTAAAAGGTTTACTGATCTCTCTGAGACAGTGACTAAAAGGGTTACTGATCTCTTTGAGACAGGGACTAAAAGGGTTACTGATCTCTCTGAGACAGGGACTCAAAGGGTTACTGATCTCTCTGAGACAGGGAATAAAAGGGTTACTGATCTCTCTGAGACAGGGACTAAAAGGGTTACTGATCTCTCTCTCTCTGAGAGAGGGACTAAAAGGGTTACTGATCTCTCTCTCTCTGAGACAGGGACTAAAGGGGTTACTGATCTCTCTCTCTCTGAGACAGGGACTAAAATGGTTACTGATCTCTCTGAGACAGGGACTAAAAGGGTTACTGATCTCTCAGAGACAGGGACTAAAAGGGTTACTGATCTCTCTGAGACAGGGACTAAAAGGGGTATTGATCTCTCTCTCTCTGAGACAGGGACTAAAAGGGTTACTGATCTCTCTCTCTCTGAGACAGGGACTAAAAGGGTTACTGATCTTTCTGAGACAGACACTAAAAGGGTTACTGATCTCTCTGAGACAGGGACTAAAAGGGTTACTGATCTCTCTGAGACAGGGACTAAAAGGGTTACTGATCTCTCTCTCTGAGACAGGGACTAAAAGGGTTACTGATCTCTCTGAGACAGGGACTAAAAGGGTTACTGATCTCTCTGAGACAGGGACTAAAAGGTTACTGATCTCTCTGAGACAGGGACTAAAAGGGTTACTGATCTCTCTCTCCGAGACAGGGACTAAAAGGGTTACTGATCTCTCTGAGACAGAGACTAAAAGGGTTACTGATCTCTCTCTGAGACAGGGACTAAAGGGGTTACTGATCTCTCTGAGACAGGGACTAAAAGGGTTACTGATCTCTCTGAGACAGGGAATAAAAGGGTTACTGATCTCACTGAGACAGGGACAAAAAGGGTTACTGATCTCTCTGAGACAGGGACTAAAAGGGGTATTGATCTCTCTCTCTCTGAGACAGGGACTAAAAGGGTTACTGATCTCTCTCTCTCTGAGACAGGGACTAAAAGGGTTACTGATCTCTCTCTCTGAGACAGGGACTAAAATGGTTACTGATCTATCTCTCTCTCTGAGACAGGGACTAAAAGGGTTACTGATCTCTCTCTCTCTGAGACAGGGACTAAAGGGGTTACTGATCTCTCTCTCTCTGAGACAGGGACTAAAATGGTTACTGATCTCTCTGAGACAGGGACTAAAAGGGTTACTGATCTCTCAGAGACAGGGACTAAAAGGGTTACTGATCTCTCTGAGACAGGGACTAAAAGGGTTACTGATCTCTCTGAGACAGGGACTAAAAGGGTTACTGATCTCTCTGAGACAGGGACTAAAAGGGTTACTGATCTCTCTCTCTCTGAGACAGGGACTAAAAGGGTTACTGAACTCTCTGAGACAGGGACTAAAAGGGTTACTGATCTCTCTGAGACAGGGACTAAAAGGTTTACTGATCTCTCTCTCTCTCTCTGAGACAGGGACTAAAAGGGTAACTGATCTCTCTCTCTGAGACAGGGACTAAAAGGGTTACTGATCTCTCTGAGACAGGGACTAAAAGGGTTACTGATCTCTCTGAGACAGGGACTAAAATGGTTACTGATCTCTCTGAGACAGGGACTAAAAGGTTTACTGATCTCTCTGAGACAGCGACTAAAAGGGTTACTGATCTCTCTGAGACAGGGAAAAAAAGGGTTACTGATCTCTCTGAGACAGGGACTAAAAGGGTTACTGATCTCTCTGAGACAGGGACTAAAAGGGTTACTGATCTCTCAGAGACAGGGACTAAAAGGGTTACTGATCTCTCTGAGACAGGGACTAAAAGGGTTACTGATCTCTCTGAGACAGGGACTAAAAGGGTTACTGATCTCTCTGAGACAGGGACTAAAAGGTTTACTGATCTCTCTGAGACAGCGACTAAAAGGGTTACTGATCTCTCTGAGACAGGGACTAAAAGGGTTACTGATCTCTCTGAGACAGGACTAAAAGGGTTACTGATCTCTCTGAGACAGGGACTAAAAGGGTTACTGATCTCTCTGAGACAGGGACTAAAAGGGTAACTGATCTCTCTCTCTGAGACAGGGACTAAAAGGTTTACTGATCTCTCTGAGACAGTGACTAAAAGGGTTACTGATCTCTTTGAGACAGGGACTAAAAGGGTTACTGATCTCTCTGAGACAGGGACTCAAAGGGATACTGATCTCTCTGAGACAGGGAATAAAAGGGTTACTGATCTCTCTGAGACAGGGACTAAAAGGGTTACTGATCTCTCTCTCTCCGAGACAGGGACTAAAAGGGTTACTGATCTCTCTCTCTCTGAGACAGGGACTAAAGGGGTTACTGATCTCTCTCTCTCTGAGACAGGGACTAAAATGGTTACTGATCTCTCTGAGACAGGGACTAAAAGGGTTACTGATCTCTCAGAGACAGGGACTAAAAGGGTTACTGATCTCTCAGAGACAGGGACTAAATGGGTTACTGATCTCTCTGAGACAGGGACTAAAAGGGTTACTGATCTCTCTCTCTCTCTCTGAAACAGGGACTAAAAGGGTTACTGATCTCTCTGAGACAGGGACTAAAAGGGTTACTGATCTCTCTGAGACAGGGACTAAAAGGGTTACTGATCTCTCTGAGACAGGGACTAAAAGGGTTACTGATCTCTCTGAGACAGGGACTAAAAGGGTTACTGATCTCTCTCTCACTGAGACAGGGACTAAAAGGGTTACTGATCTCTCTCTCTCTCTCTCTCTGAGACAGGGACTAAAAGGGTTACTGATCTCTCTGAGACAGGGACTAAAAGGGTTACTGATCTCTCTCTCTCTGAGACAGGGACTAAAAGGGTTACTGATCTCTCTCTCTCTGAGACAGGGACTAAAAGGGTTACTGATCTTTCTGAGACAGACACTAAAAGGGTTACTGATCTCTCTGAGACAGGGACTAAAAGGGTTACTGATCTCTCTGAGACAGGGACTAAAAGGGTTACTGATCTCTCTCTCTGAGACAGGGACTAAAAGGGTTACTGATCTCTCTGAGACAGGGACTAAAAGGGTTACTGATCTCTCTGAGACAGGGACTAAAAGGTTACTGATCTCTCTGAGACAGGGACTAAAAGGGTTACTGATCTCTCTCTCTCTGAGACAGGGACTAAAAGGGTTACTGATCTCTCTGAGACAGGGACTAAAAGGGTTACTGATCTCTCTGAGACAGGGACTAAAAGGTTTACTGATCTCTCTCTCTCTCTCTGAGACAGGGACTAAAAGGGTAACTGATCTCTCTCTCTGAGACAGGGACTAAAAGGGTTACTGATCTCTCTGAGACAGGGACTAAAAGGGTTACTGATCTCTCTGAGACAGGGACTAAAAGGGTTACTGATCTCTCTGAGACAGGGACTAAAAGGGTTACTGATCTCTCTGAGACAGGGACTAAAAGGGTAACTGATCTCTCTCTCTGAGACAGGGACTAAAAGGTTTACTGATCTCTCTGAGACAGTGACTAAAAGGGTTACTGATCTCTTTGAGACAGGGACTAAAAGGGTTACTGATCTCTCTGAGACAGGGACTCAAAGGGTTACTGATCTCTCTGAGACAGGGAATAAAAGGGTTACTGATCTCTCTGAGACAGGGACTAAAAGGGTTACTGATCTCTCTCTCTCTGAGAGAGGGACTAAAAGGGTTACTGATCTCTCTCTCTCTGAGACAGGGACTAAAGGGGTTACTGATCTCTCTCTCTCTGAGACAGGGACTAAAATGGTTACTGATCTCTCTGAGACAGGGACTAAAAGGGTTACTGATCTCTCAGAGACAGGGACTAAAAGGGTTACTGATCTCTCTGAGACAGGGACTAAAAGGGGTATTGATCTCTCTCTCTCTGAGACAGGGACTAAAAGGGTTACTGATCTCTCTCTCTCTGAGACAGGGACTAAAAGGGTTACTGATCTTTCTGAGACAGACACTAAAAGGGTTACTGATCTCTCTGAGACAGGGACTAAAAGGGTTACTGATCTCTCTGAGACAGGGACTAAAAGGGTTACTGATCTCTCTCTCTGAGACAGGGACTAAAAGGGTTACTGATCTCTCTGAGACAGGGACTAAAAGGGTTACTGATCTCTCTGAGACAGGGACTAAAAGGTTACTGATCTCTCTGAGACAGGGACTAAAAGGGTTACTGATCTCTCTCTCTCTGAGACAGGGACTAAAAGGGTTACTGATCTCTCTGAGACAGGGACTAAAAGGGTTACTGATCTCTCTGAGACAGGGACTAAAAGGTTTACTGATCTCTCTCTCTCTCTCTCTGAGACAGGGACTAAAAGGGTAACTGATCTCTCTCTCTGAGACAGGGACTAAAAGGGTTACTGATCTCTCTGAGACAGGGACTAAAAGGGTTACTGATCTCTCTGAGACAGGGACTAAAAGGGTTACTGATCTCTCTGAGACAGGGACTAAAAGGGTTACTGATCTCTCTCTCTCTGAGACAGGGACTAAAAGGGGTACTGATCTCTCTGAGACAGGGACTAAAAGGGTTACTGATCTCTCTGAGACAGGGACTAAAAGGGTAACTGATCTCTCTCTCTGAGACAGGGACTAAAAGGTTTACTGATCTCTCTGAGACAGTGACTAAAAGGGTTACTGATCTCTTTGAGACAGGGACTAAAAGGGTTACTGATCTCTCTGAGACAGGGACTCAAAGGGTTACTGATCTCTCTGAGACAGGGAATAAAATGGTTACTGATCTCTCTGAGACAGGGACTAAAAGGGTTACTGATCTCTCTCTCTCTGAGAGAGGGACTAAAAGGGTTACTGATCTCTCTCTCTCTGAGACAGGGACTAAAGGGGTTACTGATCTCTCTCTCTCTGAGACAGGGACTAAAATGGTTACTGATCTCTCTGAGACAGGGACTAAAAGGGTTACTGATCTCTCAGAGACAGGGACTAAAAGGGTTACTGATCTCTCTGAGACAGGGACTAAAAGGGGTATTGATCTCTCTCTCTCTGAGACAGGGACTAAAAGGGTTACTGATCTCTCTCTCTCTCTGAGACAGGGACTAAAAGGGTTACTGATCTCTCTCTCTCTGAGACAGGGACTAAAGGGGTTACTGATCTCTCTCTCTCTGAGACAGGGACTAAAATGGTTACTGATCTCTCTGAGACAGGGACTAAAAGGGTTACTGATCTCTCAGAGACAGGGACTAAAAGGGTTACTGATCTCTCTGAGACAGGGACTAAAAGGGTTACTGATCTCTCTGAGACAGGGACTAAAAGGGTTACTGATCTCTCTGAGACAGGGACTAAAAAGGTTACTGATCTCTCTCTCTCTCTGAGACAGGGACTAAAAGGGTTACTGATCTCTCTCTCTCTGAGACAGGGACTAAAGGGGTTACTGATCTCTCTCTCTCTGAGACAGGGACTAAAATGGTTACTGATCTCTCTGAGACAGGGACTAAAAGGGTTACTGATCTCTCAGAGACAGGGACTAAAAGGGTTACTGATCTCTCAGAGACAGGGACTAAAAGGGTTACTGATCTCTCTGAGACAGGGACTAAAAGGGTTACTGATCTCTCTGAGACAGGGACTAAAAGGGTTACTGATCTCTCTGAGACAGGGACTAAAAAGGTTACTGATCTCTCTCTCTCTCTGAGACAGGGACTAAAAGGGTTACTGATCTCTCTGAGACAGGGACTAAAAGGGTTACTGATCTCTTTGAGACAGGGACTAAAAGGGTTACTGATCTCTCTGAGACAGGGACTCAAAGGGTTACTGATCTCTCTGAGACAGGGAATAAAAGGGTTACTGATCTCTCTGAGACAGGGACTAAAAGGGTTACTGATCTCTCTCTCTCTGAGAGAGGGACTAAAAGGGTTACTGATCTCTCTCTCTCTGAGACAGGGACTAAAGGGGTTACTGATCTCTCTCTCTCTGAGACAGGGACTAAAATGGTTACTGATCTCTCTGAGACAGGGACTAAAAGGGTTACTGATCTCTCAGAGACAGGGACTAAAAGGGTTACTGATCTCTCTGAGACAGGGACTAAAAGGGGTATTGATCTCTCTCTCTCTGAGACAGGGACTAAAAGGGTTACTGATCTCTCTCTCTCTGAGACAGGGACTAAAAGGGTTACTGATCTTTCTGAGACAGACACTAAAAGGGTTACTGATCTCTCTGAGACAGGGACTAAAAGGGTTACTGATCTCTCTGAGACAGGGACTAAAAGGGTTACTGATCTCTCTCTCTGAGACAGGGACTAAAAGGGTTACTGATCTCTCTGAGACAGGGACTAAAAGGGTTACTGATCTCTCTGAGACAGGGACTAAAAGGTTACTGATCTCTCTGAGACAGGGACTAAAAGGGTTACTGATCTCTCTCTCTCTGAGACAGGGACTAAAAGGGTTACTGATCTCTCTGAGACAGGGACTAAAAGGGTTACTGATCTCTCTGAGACAGGGACTAAAAGGTTTACTGATCTCTCTCTCTCTCTCTCTGAGACAGGGACTAAAAGGGTAACTGATCTCTCTCTCTGAGACAGGGACTAAAAGGGTTACTGATCTCTCTGAGACAGGGACTAAAAGGGTTACTGATCTCTCTGAGACAGGGACTAAAAGGGTTACTGATCTCTCTGAGACAGGGACTAAAAGGGTTACTGATCTCTCTCTCTCTGAGACAGGGACTAAAAGGGGTACTGATCTCTCTGAGACAGGGACTAAAAGGGTTACTGATCTCTCTGAGACAGGGACTAAAAGGGTAACTGATCTCTCTCTCTGAGACAGGGACTAAAAGGTTTACTGATCTCTCTGAGACAGTGACTAAAAGGGTTACTGATCTCTTTGAGACAGGGACTAAAAGGGTTACTGATCTCTCTGAGACAGGGACTCAAAGGGTTACTGATCTCTCTGAGACAGGGAATAAAATGGTTACTGATCTCTCTGAGACAGGGACTAAAAGGGTTACTGATCTCTCTCTCTCTGAGAGAGGGACTAAAAGGGTTACTGATCTCTCTCTCTCTGAGACAGGGACTAAAGGGGTTACTGATCTCTCTCTCTCTGAGACAGGGACTAAAATGGTTACTGATCTCTCTGAGACAGGGACTAAAAGGGTTACTGATCTCTCAGAGACAGGGACTAAAAGGGTTACTGATCTCTCTGAGACAGGGACTAAAAGGGGTATTGATCTCTCTCTCTCTGAGACAGGGACTAAAAGGGTTACTGATCTCTCTCTCTCTCTGAGACAGGGACTAAAAGGGTTACTGATCTCTCTCTCTCTGAGACAGGGACTAAAGGGGTTACTGATCTCTCTCTCTCTGAGACAGGGACTAAAATGGTTACTGATCTCTCTGAGACAGGGACTAAAAGGGTTACTGATCTCTCAGAGACAGGGACTAAAAGGGTTACTGATCTCTCTGAGACAGGGACTAAAAGGGTTACTGATCTCTCTGAGACAGGGACTAAAAGGGTTACTGATCTCTCTGAGACAGGGACTAAAAAGGTTACTGATCTCTCTCTCTCTCTGAGACAGGGACTAAAAGGGTTACTGATCTCTCTCTCTCTGAGACAGGGACTAAAGGGGTTACTGATCTCTCTCTCTCTGAGACAGGGACTAAAATGGTTACTGATCTCTCTGAGACAGGGACTAAAAGGGTTACTGATCTCTCAGAGACAGGGACTAAAAGGGTTACTGATCTCTCAGAGACAGGGACTAAAAGGGTTACTGATCTCTCTGAGACAGGGACTAAAAGGGTTACTGATCTCTCTGAGACAGGGACTAAAAGGGTTACTGATCTCTCTGAGACAGGGACTAAAAAGGTTACTGATCTCTCTCTCTCTCTGAGACAGGGACTAAAAGGGTTACTGATCTCTCTGAGACAGGGACTAAAAGGGTTACTGATCTCTCTGAGACAGGGACTAAAAGGTTTACTGATCTCTCTCTCTCTCTCTGAGACAGGGACTAAAAGGGTAACTGATCTCTCTGAGACAGGGACTAAAAAGGTTACTGATCTCTGAGACAGGGACTAAAAGGGTTACTGATCTCTCTGAGACAGGGACTAAAAGGGTTACTGATCTCTCTGAGACAGGGACTAAAAGGTTTACTGATCTCTCTCTCTCTCTCTGAGACAGGGACTAAAAGGGTAACTGATCTCTCTGAGACAGGGACTAAAAGGGTTACTGATCTCTGAGACAGGGACTAAAAGGGTTACTGATCTCTCTGAGACAGGGACTAAAAGGGTTACTGATCTCTCTGAGACAGGGACTAAAAGGGTTACTGATCTCTCTGAGACAGCGACTAAAAGGGTTACTGATCTCTCTGAGACAGTGACTAAAAGGGTTACTGATCTCTCTGAGACAGGGACTAAAAGGGTTACTGATCTCTCTGAGACAGGGACTAAAAGGGTTACTGATCTCTCTGAGACAGGGACTAAAAGGGTTACTGATCTCTCTGAGACAGGGACTAAAAGGGTTACTGATCTCTCTGAGACAGGGACAAAAAGGGTTACTGATCTCTCTGAGACAGGGACTAAAAGGGTTATTGATCTCTCTGAGACAGTGACTAAAAGGGGTATTGATCTCTCTCTCGCTGAGACAGGGACTAAAAGGGTTACTGATCTCTCTCTCTCTGAGACAGGGACTAAAAGGGTTACTGATCTCTCTCTCTCTGAGACAGGGACTAAAAGGGTTACTGATCTCTCTGAGACAGGGACTAAAAGGGTTACTGATCTCTCTGAGACAGGGACTAAAAGGGTAACTGATCTCTCTCTCTGAGACAGGGACTAAAAGGTTTACTGATCTCTCTGAGACAGCGACTAAAAGGGTTACTGATCTCTGAGACAGGGACTAAAAGGGTTAATGATCTCTCTGAGACAGGGACTAAAAGGGTTACTGATCTCTCTCTCTCTGAGACAGGGACTAAAAGGGTTACTGATCTCTCTGAGACGGACTAAAAGGTTTACTGATCTCTCTGAGACAGTGACTAAAAGGGTTACTGATCTCTCTGAGACAGGGACAAAAAGGGTTACTGATCTCTCTGAGACAGGGACTAAAAGGGTTACTGATCTCTCTGAGACAGGGACTAAAAGGGTTACTGATCTCTCAGAGACAGGGACTAAAAGGGTTACTGATCTCTCTGAGACAGGGACTAAAATGGTTACTGATCTCTCTGAGACAGTGACAAAAAGGGGTATTGATCTCTCTCTCTCTCTGAGACAGGGACTAAAAGGGTTACTGATCTCTCTCTCTCTCTGAGACAGGGACTAAAAGGGTTACTGATCTCTCTCTCTCCGAGACAGGGACTAAAAGGGTTACTGATCTCTCTGAGACAGGGACTAAAAGGGTTACTGATCTCTCTGAGACAGGGACTAAAAGGGTAACTGATCTCTCTCTCTGAGACAGGGACTAAAAGGTTTACTGATCTCTCTGAGACAGCGACTAAAAGGGTTACTGATCTCTGAGACAGGGACTAAAAGGGTTACTGATCTCTCTGAGACAGTGACTAAAAGGGTTACTGATCTCTCTGAGACTGGGACAAAAAGGGTTACTGATCTCTCTGAGACAGGGACTAAAAGGGTTACTGATCTCTCTGAGACAGGGACTAAAAGGGTTACTGATCTCTCAGAGACAGGGACTAAAAGGGTTACTGATCTCTCTGAGACAGGGACTAAAAGGGTTACTGATCTCTCTGAGACAGTGACAAAAAGGGGTATTGATCTCTCTCTCTCTCTGAGACAGGGACTAAAAGGGTTACTGATCTCTCTCTCTCTCTGAGACAGGGACTAAAAGGGTTACTGATCTCTCTCTCTCCGAGACAGGGACTAAAAGGGTTACTGATCTCTCTGAGACAGGGACTAAAAGGGTTACTGATCTCTCTGAGACAGGGACTAAAAGGGTAACTGATCTCTCTCTCTGAGACAGGGACTAAAAGGTTTACTGATCTCTCTGAGACAGCGACTAAAAGGGTTACTGATCTCTGAGACAGGGACTAAAAGGGTTACTGATCTCTCTGAGACAGGGACTAAAAGGGTTACTGATCTCTCTGAGACAGGGACTAAAAGGGGTATTGATCTCTCTCTCTCTGAGACAGGGACTAAAAGGGTTACTGATCTCTCTCTCTCTGAGACAGGGACTAAAAGGGTTACTGATCTCTCTCTCTGAGACAGGGACTAAAATGGTTACTGATCTCTCTCTCTCTCTGAGACAGGGACTAAAAGGGTTACTGATCTCTCTCTCTCTGAGACAGGGACTAAAGGGGTTACTGATCTCTCTCTCTCTGAGACAGGGACTAAAATGGTTACTGATCTCTCTGAGACAGGGACTAAAAGGGTTACTGATCTCTCAGAGACAGGGACTAAAAGGGTTACTGATCTCTCAGAGACAGGGACTAAAAGGGTTACTGATCTCTCTGAGACAGGGACTAAAAGGGTTACTGATCTCTCTGAGACAGGGACTAAAAGGGTTACTGATCTCTCTGAGACAGGGACTAAAAATGTTACTGATCTTTCTCTCTCTCTCTGAGACAGGGACTAAAAGGGTTACTGATCTCTCTGAGACAGGGACTAAAAGGGTTACTGATCTCTCTGAGACAGGGACTAAAAGGTTTACTGATCTCTCTCTCTCTCTCTGAGACAGGGACTAAAAGGGTAACTGATCTCTCTCTCTGAGACAGGGACTAAAAGGGTTACTGATCTCTCTGAGACAGGGACTAAAAGGGTTACTGATCTCTCTGAGACAGGGACTAAAAGGGTTACTGATCTCTCTGAGACAGGGACTAAAAGGGTTACTGATCTCTCTGAGACAGCGACTAAAAGGGTTACTGATCTCTCTGAGACAGGGACAAAAAGGGTTACTGATCTCTCTGAGACAGGGACTAAAAGGGTTACTGATCTCTCTGAGACAGGGACTAAAAGGGTTACTGATCTCTCAGAGACAGGGACTAAAAGGGTTACTGATCTCTCTGAGACAGGGACTAAAAGGGTTACTGATCTCTCTGAGACAGGGACTAAAAGGTGTACTGATCTCTCTGAGACAGTGACTAAAAGGGTTACTGATCTCTCTGAGACAGGGACAAAAAGGGTTACTGATCTCTCTGAGACAGGGACTAAAAGGGTTACTGATCTCTCTGAGACAGGGACTAAAAGGGTTACTGATCTCTCAGAGACAGGGACTAAAAGGGTAACTGATCTCTCTGAGACAGGGACTAAAAGGGTTACTGATCTCTCAGAGACAGGGACTAAAAGGGTTACTGATCTCTCTGAGACAGGGACTAAAAGGGTTACTGATCTCTCTGAGACAGGGACTAAAAGGGTTACTGATCTCTCTGAGACAGGGACTAAAAAGGTTACTGATCTCTCTCTCTCTCTGAGACAGGGACTAAAAGGGTTACTGATCTCTCTGAGACAGGGACTAAAAGGGTTACTGATCTCTCTGAGACAGGGACTAAAAGGTTTACTGATCTCTCTCTCTCTCTGAGACAGGGACTAAAAGGGTAACTGATCTCTCTCTCTGAGACAGGGACCAAAAGGGTTACTGATCTCTCTGAGACAGGGACTAAAAGGGTTACTGATCTCTCTGAGACAGGGACTAAAAGGGTTACTGATCTCTCTGAGACAGGGACTAAAAGGGTTACTGATCTCTCTGAGACAGCGACTAAAAGGGTTACTGATCTCTCTGAGACAGGGACAAAAAGGGTTACTGATCTCTCTGAGACAGGGACTAAACGGGTTACTGATCTCTCTGAGACAGGGACTAAAAGGGTTACTGATCTCTCTGAGACAGGGACTAAAAGGGTTACTGATCTCTCTGAGACAGGGACTAAAAGGGTTACTGATCTCTCAGAGACAGGGACTAAAAGGGTTACTGATCTCTCTGAGACAGGGACTAAAAGGGTTACTGATCTCTCAGAGACAGGGACTAAAAGGGTTACTGATCTCTCTGAGACAGGGACTAAAAGGGTTACTGATCTCTCTGAGACAGGGACTAAAAGGGTTACTGATCTCTCTGAGACAGGGACTAAAAAGGTTACTGATCTCTCTCTCTCTCTGAGACAGGGACTAAAAGGGTTACTGATCTCTCTGAGACAGGGACTAAAAGGGTTACTGATCTCTCTGAGACAGGGACTAAAAGGTTTACTGATCTCTCTCTCTCTCTGAGACAGGGACTAAAAGGGTAACTGATCTCTCTCTCTGAGACAGGGACCAAAAGGGTTACTGATCTCTCTGAGACAGGGACTAAAAGGGTTACTGATCTCTCTGAGACAGGGACTAAAAGGGTTACTGATCTCTCTGAGACAGGGACTAAAAGGGTTACTGATCTCTCTGAGACAGCGACTAAAAGGGTTACTGATCTCTCTGAGACAGGGACAAAAAGGGTTACTGATCTCTCTGAGACAGGGACTAAAAGGGTTACTGATCTCTCTGAGACAGGGACTAAAAGGGTTACTGATCTCTCAGAGACAGGGACTAAAAGGGTTACTGATCTCTCTGAGACAGGGACTAAAAGGGTTACTGATCTCTCTGAGACAGGGACTAAAAGGTGTACTGATCTCTCTGAGACAGTGACTAAAAGGGTTACTGATCTCTCTGAGACAGGGACAAAAAGGGTTACTGATCTCTCTGAGACAGGGACTAAAAGGGTTACTGATTTCTCTGAGACAGTGACTAAAAGGGGTATTGATCTCTCTCTCGCTGAGACAGGGACTAAAAGGGTTACTGATCTCTCTCTCTGAGACAGGGACTAAAAGGGTTACTGATCTCTCTCTCTCTGAGACAGGGACTAAAAGGGTTACTGATCTCTCTGAGACAGGGACTAAAAGGGTTACTGATCTCTCTGAGACAGGGACTAAAAGGGTAACTGATCTCTCTCTCTGAGACAGGGACTAAAAGGTTTACTGATCTCTCTGAGACAGCGACTAAAAGGGTTACTGATCTCTGAGACAGGGACTAAAAGGGTTACTGATCTCTCTGAGACAGGGACTAAAAGGGTTACTGATCTCTCTCTCTCTGAGACAGGGACTAAAAGGGTTACTGATCTCTCTGAGACAGGGACTAAAAGGGTTACTGATCTCTCTGAGACAGGGACTAAAAGGGTTACTGATCTCTCTCTCTCTGAGACAGGGACTAAAAGGGTTACTGATCTCTCTGAGACAGGGACTAAAAGGGTTACTGATCTCTCTGAGACAGGGACTAAAAGGGTTACTGATCTCTCTCTCTCTCTGAGACAGGGACTAAAGGGGTTACTGATCTCTCTCTCTCTGAGACAGGGACTAAAATGGTTACTGATCTCTCTGAGACAGGGACTAAAAGGGTTACTGATCTCTCAGAGACAGGGACTAAAAGGGTTACTGATCTCTCTGAGACAGGGACTAAAAGGGTTACTGATCTCTCTGAGACAGGGACTAAAAAGGTTACTGATCTCTCTGAGACAGGGACTAAAAGGGTTACTGATCTCTCTCTCTCTGAGACAGGGACAAAAAGGGTTACTGATCTCTCTGAGACAGGGACTAAAAGGGTTACTGATCTCTCTGAGACAGGGACTAAAAGGTTTACTGATCTCTCTCTCTCTCTCTCTCTGAGATAGGGACTAAAAGGGTAACTGATCTCTCTCTCTGAGACAGGGACTAAAAGGGTTACTGATCTCTCTGAGACAGGGACTAAAATGGTTACTGATCTCTCTGAGACAGGGACTAAAAGGGTTACTGATCTCTCTGAGACAGGGACTAAAAGGGTTACTGATCTCTCTCTCTCTGAGACAGGGACTAAAAGGGGTACTGATCTCTCTGAGACAGGGACTAAAAGGGTTACTGATCTCTCTGAGACAGGGACTAAAAGGGTAACTGATCTCTCTCTCTGAGACAGGGACTAAAAGGTTTACTGATCTCTCTGAGACAGTGACTAAAAGGGTTACTGATCTCTTTGAGACAGGGATTAAAAGGGTTACTGATCTCTCTGAGACAGGGACTCAAAGGGTTACTGATCTCTCTGAGACAGGGAATAAAAGGGTTACTGATCTCTCTGAGACAGGGACTAAAAGGGTTACTGATCTCTCTCTCTCTGAGAGAGGGACTAAAAGGGTTACTGATCTCTCTGAGACAGGGACTAAAAGGGTTACTGATCTCTCTGAGACAGGGACTAAAAGGTTTACTGATCTCTCTCTCTCTCTCTCTGAGACAGGGACTAAAAGGGTTACTGATCTCTCTCTCTCTGAGACAGGGACTAAAGGGGTTACTGATCTCTCTCTCTCTGAGACAGGGACTAAAATGGTTACTGATCTCTCTGAGACAGGGACTAAAAGGGTTACTGATCTCTCAGAGACAGGGACTAAAAGGGTTACTGATCTCTCAGAGACAGGGACTAAAAGGGTTACTGATCTCTCTGAGACAGGGACTAAAAGGGTTACTGATCTCTCTGAGACAGGGACTAAAAGGGTTACTGATCTCTCTGAGACAGGGACTAAAATGGTTACTGATCTCTCAGAAACAGGGACTAAAAGGGTTACTGATCTCTCTGAGACAGGGACTAAAAGGGTTACTGATCTCTCTGAGACAGGGACTAAAAAGGTTACTGATCTCTCTGAGACAGGGACTAAAAGGGTTACTGATCTCTCTCTCTCTGAGACAGGGACAAAAAGGGTTACTGATCTCTCTGAGACAGGGACTAAAAGGGTTACTGATCTCTCTGAGACAGGGACTAAAAGGTTTACTGATCTCTCTATCTCTCTGAGACAGGGACTAAAATGGTAACTGATCTCTCTCTCTGAGACAGGGACTAAAAGGGTTACTGATCTCTCTGAGACAGGGACTAAAAGGGTTACTGATCTCTCTGAGACAGGGACTAAAAGGGTTACTGATCTCTCTGAGACAGGGACTAAAAGGGTTACTGATCTCTCTCTCTCTGAGACAGGGACTAAAAGGGGTACTGATCTCTCTGAGACAGGGACTAAAAGGGTTACTGATCTCTCTGAGACAGGGACTAAAAGGGTAACTGATCTCTCTCTCTGAGACAGGGACTAAAAGGTTTACTGATCTCTCTGAGACAGTGACTAAAAGGGTTACTGATCTCTTTGAGACAGGGATTAAAAGGGTTACTGATCTCTCTGAGACAGGGACTCAAAGGGTTACTGATCTCTCTGAGACAGGGAATAAAAGGGTTACTGATCTCTCTGAGACAGGGACTAAAAGGGTTACTGATCTCTCTCTCTCTGAGACAGGGACTAAAAGGGTTACTGATCTCTCTGAGACAGGGACTAAAAGGGTTACTGATCTCTCTGAGACAGGGACTAAAAGGTTTACTGATCTCTCTCTCTCTCTGAGACAGGGACTAAAAGGGTTACTGATCTCTCTCTCTCTGAGACAGGGACTAAAGGGGTTACTGATCTCTCTCTCTCTGAGACAGGGACTAAAATGGTTACTGATCTCTCTGAGACAGGGACTAAAAGGGTTACTGATCTCTCAGAGACAGGGACTAAAAGGGTTACTGATCTCTCAGAGACAGGGACTAAAAGGGTTACTGATCTCTCTGAGACAGGGACTAAAAGGGTTACTGATCTCTCTGAGACAGGGACTAAAAGGGTTACTGATCTCTCTGAGACAGGGACTAAAAGGGTTACTGATCTCTCTCTCTCTGAGACAGGGACTAAAAGGGTTACTGATCTCTCTGAGACAGGGACTAAAAGGGTTACTGATCTCTCTGAGACAGGGACTAAAAGGTTTACTGATCTCTCTCTCTCTCTCTGAGACAGGGACTAAAAGGGTAACTGATCTCTCTCTCTGAGACAGGGACTAAAAGGGTTACTGATCTCTCTGAGACAGGGACTAAAAGGGTTACTGATCTCTCTGAGACAGGGACTAAAAGGGTTACTGATCTCTCTGAGACAGGGACAAAAAGGGTTACTGATCTCTCTGAGACAGGGACTAAAAGGGTTACTGATCTCTCTGAGACAGGGACTAAAAGGGTTACTGATCTCTCTCTCTCTGAGACAGGGACTAAAAGGTTTACTGATCTCTCTGAGACAGACACTAAAAGGGTTACTGATCTCTCTGAGACAGGGACTAAAAGGGTTACTGATCTCTCTGAGACAGGGACTATAAGGGTTACTGATCTCTCTCTCTGAGACAGGGACTAAAAGGGTTACTGATCTCTCTGAGACAGGGACTAAAAGGGTTACTGATCTCTCTGAGACAGGGACTAAAAGGGTTACTGATCTCTCTGAGACAGGGACTAAAAGGGTTACTGATCTCTGAGACAGGGACTAAAAGGGTTACTGATCTCTCTGAGAAAGGGACTAAAAGGGTTACTGATCTCTCTCTCTGAGACAGGGACTAAAAGGGTTACTGATCTCTCTGAGACAGGGACTAAAAGGGTTACTGATCTCTCTCTCTGAGACAGGGACTAAAGGGGTTACTGATCTCTCTGAGACAGGGACAAAAAGGGTTACTGATCTCTCTCTCTCTGAGACAGGGACTAAAAGGGTTACTGATCTCTCTGAGACATGGACTAAAGGGGTTACTGATCTCTCTCTCTCTGAGACAGGGACTAAAAGGGTTACTGATCTCTCAGAGACAGGGACTAAAAGGGTTACTGATCTCTCTGAGACAGGGACTAAAAGGGTTACTGATCTCTCTGAGACAGGGACTAAAAGGGTTACTGATCTCTCTGAGACAGGGACTAAAAAGGTTACTGATCTCTCTGAGACAGGGACTAAAAGGGTTACTGATCTCTCTCTCTCTGAGACAGGGACAAAAAGGGTTACTGATCTCTCTGAGACAGGGACTAAAAGGGTTACTGATCTCTCTGAGACAGGGACTAAAAGGTTTACTGATCTCTCTCTCTCTCTCTGAGACAGGGACTAAAAGGGTAACTGATCTCTCTCTCTGAGACAGGGACTAAAAGGGTTACTGATCTCTCTGAGACAGGGACTAAAAGGGTTACTGATCTCTCTGAGACAGGGACTAAAAGGGTTACTGATCTCTCTCTCTCTGAGACAGGGACTAAAAGGGTTACTGATCTCTCAGAGACAGGGACTAAAAGGGTTACTGATCTCTCAGAGACAGGGACTAAAAGGGTTACTGATCTCTCTGAGACAGGGACTAAAAGGGTTACTGATCTCTCTGAGACAGGGACTAAAAGGGTTACTGATCTCTCTGAGACAGGGACTAAAAAGGTTACTGATCTCTCTGAGACAGGGACTAAAAGGGTTACTGATCTCTCTCTCTCTGAGACAGGGACAAAAAGGGTTACTGATCTCTCTGAGACAGGGACTAAAAGGGTTACTGATCTCTCTGAGACAGGGACTAAAAGGTTTACTGATCTCTCTCTCTCTCTCTGAGACAGGGACTAAAAGGGTAACTGATCTCTCTCTCTGAGACAGGGACTAAAAGGGTTACTGATCTCTCTGAGACAGGGACTAAAAGGGTTACTGATCTCTCTGAGACAGGGACTAAAAGGGTTACTGATCTCTCTGAGACAGGGACTAAAAGGGTTACTGATCTCTCTCTCTCTGAGACAGGGACTAAAAGGGGTACTGATCTCTCTGAGACAGGGACTCAAAGGGTTACTGATCTCTCTGAGACAGGGAATAAAAGGGTTACTGATCTCTCTGAGACAGGGACTAAAAGGGTTACTGATCTCTCTCTCTCTGAGACAGGGACTAAAAGGGTTACTGATCTCTCTGAGACAGGGACTAAAAGGGTTACTGATCTCTCTGAGACAGGGACTAAAAGGTTTACTGATCTCTCTCTCTCTCTCTGAGACAGGGACTAAAAGGGTTACTGATCTCTCTCTCTCTGAGACAGGGACTAAAGGGGTTACTAATCTCTCTCTCTCTGAGACAGGGACTAAAATGGTTACTGATCTCTCTGAGACAGGGACTAAAAGGGTTACTGATCTCTCTCTCTCTCTCTGAGACAGGGACTAAAAGGGTTACTGATCTCTCTGAGACAGGGACTAAAAGGGTTACTGATCTCTCTCTCTCTGAGACAGGGACTAAAAGGTTTACTGATCTCTCTGAGACAGACACTAAAAGGGTTACTGATCTCTCTGAGACAGGGACTAAAAGGGTTACTGATCTCTCTGAGACAGGGACTAAAAGGGTTACTGATCTCTCTCTCTGAGACAGGGACTAAAAGGGTTACTGATCTCTCTGAGACAGGGACTAAAAGGGTTACTGATCTCTCTGAGACAGGGACTAAAAGGGTTACTGATCTCTCTGAGACAGGGACTAAAAGGGTTACTGATCTCTGAGACAGGGACTAAAAGGGTTACTGATCTCTCTGAGAAAGGGACTAAAAGGGTTACTGATCTCTCTCTCTGAGACAGGGACTAAAAGCGTTACTGATCTCTCTGAGACAGGGACTAAAAGGGTTACTGATCTCTCTCTCCGAGACAGGGACTAAAAGGGTTACTGATCTCTCTCTCTCTGAGACAGGGACTAAAAGTATTACTGATCTCTCTGAGACAAGGACTAAAAGGGTAACTGATCTCTCTCTCTGAGACAGGGACTAAAAGGGTTACTGATCTCTCTGAGACAGGGACTGAAAGGGTTACTGATCTCTCTGAGACAGGGACTAAAAGGGTTACTGATCTCTCGCAATCTGAGACAGGGACTAAAAGGGTTACTGATCTCTCTGAGACAGGGACTAAAAGGGTAACTGATCTCTCTCTCTGAGACAGGGACTAAAAGGGTTACTGATCTCTCTCTCTCTCTGAGACAGGGACTAAAATGATTACTGATCTCTATCGCTCTCTAAGACAGGGACTAAAAGGGTTACTGATCTCTCTGAGACAGGGACTAAAAGGGTTACTGATCTCTCTCTCTGAGACAGGGACTAAAATGGTTACTGATCTCTCTTTCTGAGAAAGGGACTAAAAGGGTTACTGATCTCTCTGAGACAGGGACTAAAAGGGTTACTGATCTATCTGAGACAGGGACTAAAAGGGTTACTGATCTCTCTGAGACAGGGACTAAAAGGGTTACTGATCTCTCTCTCTGAGACAGGGACTAAAAGGGTTACTGATCTCTCTGAGACAGGGACTAAAAGGGTTACTGATCTCTCTCTCTGAGACAGGGACTAAAGGGGTTACTGATCTCTCTGAGACAGGGACAAAAAGGGTTACTGATCTCTCTCTCTCTGAGACAGGGACTAAAAGGGTTACTGATCTCTCTGAGACAGGGACTAAAGGGGATACTGATCTCTCTCTCCGAGACAGGGACTAAAAGGGTTACTGATCTCTCTCTCTCTGAGACAGGGACTAAAAGTATTACTGATCTCTCTGAGAGAAGGAGTAAAAGGGTAACTGATCTCTCTTTCTGAGACAGGGACTAAAAGGGTTACTGATCTCTCTGAGACAGGGACTAAAAGGGTTACTGATCTCTCTGAGACAAGGAGTAAAAGGGTAATTGATCTCTCTTTCTGAGACAGGGACTAAAAGGGTTACTGATCTCTCTGAGACAGGGACTAAAATGGTTACTGATCTCTCTGAGACAAGGAGTAAAAGGGTAACTGATCTCTCTCTCTGAGACAGGGACTAAAAGGGTTACTGATCTCTCTGAGAAAGGGACTAAAAGGGTTACTGATCTCTCTGAGACAGGGACTAAAAGGGTTACTGATCTATCTCTCTGAGACAGGGACTAAAAGGGTTACTGATCTCTCTGAGACAGGGACTACAAGGGTTACTGATCTCTCTGAGACAGGGACTAAAAGGGTTACTGATCTGTCTGAGACAGGGACTAAAAGGGTTACTGATCTCTCTCTCTGAGACAGGGACAAAAAGGGTTACTGATCTCTCTCTCTCTGAGACAGGGACTAAAAGGGTTACTGATCTCTCTGAGACAGGGACTAAAAGGGTTACTGATCTCTCTGAGACAGGGACTAAAAGGGTTACTGATCTCTCTCTCTGAGACAGGGACAAAAAGGGTTACTGATCTCTCTCTCTCTGAGACAGGGACTAAAAGGGTTACTGATCTCTCTCTCTCTGAGACAGCGACTAAAAGGGTTACTGATCTCTCTCTCTGAGACAGGGACAAAAAGGGTTACTGATCTCTCTCTCTCTGAGACAAGGAGTAAAAGGGTAACTGATCTCTCTTTCTGAGACAGGGACTAAAAGGGTTACTGATCTCTCTGAGACAGGGACTAAAATGGTTACTGATCTCTCTGAGACAAGGAGTAAAAGGGTAACTGATCTCTCTCTCTGAGACAGGGACTAAAAGGGTTACTGATCTCTCTGAGACAAGGAGTAAAAGGGTAACTGATCTCTCTCTCTGAGACAGGGACTAAAATGGTTACTGATCTCTCTGAGAAAGGGACTAAAAGGGTTACTGATCTCTCTGAGACAGGGACTAAAAGGGTTACTGATCTCTCTCTGAGACAGGGACTAAAAGGGTTACTGATCTCTCTGAGACAGGGACACAAGGGTTACTGATCTCTCTGAGACAGGGACTAAAAGGGTTACTGATCTCTCTGAGACAGGGACTAAAAGGGTTACTGATCTCTCTCTCTGAGACAGGGACAAAAAGGGTTACTGATCTCTCTCTCTCTGAGACAGGGACTAAAAGGGTTACTGATCTCTCTCTCTCTGAGACAGCGACTAAAAGGGTTACTGATCTCTCTCTCTGAGACAGGGACAAAAAGGGTTACTGATCTCTCTCTCTCTCTGAGACAGGGACTAAAAGGGTTACTGATCTCTCTGAGACAGGGACTAAAAGGGTAACTGATCTCTCTGAGACAGGGACTAAAAGGGTTACTGATCTCTCTCTCTGAGACAGGGACAAAAAGGGTTACTGATCTCTCTCTCTCTGAGACAGGGACTAAAAGGGTTACTGATCTCTCTCTCTGAGACAGGGACTAAAAGGGTTACTGATCTCTCTGAGACAGGGACAAAAATGGTTACTGATCTCTCTCTCTCTGAGACAGGGACTAAAAGGGTTACTGATCTCTCCGAGACAGGGACTAAAGGGGTTACTGATTTCTCTCTCTCTGAGACAGGGACTAAAAGGGTTACTGATCTCTCTCTCTCTCTGAGACAGGGACTAAAAGGGTTACTGATCTCTCTCTCTCTCTCTGAGACAGGGACTAAAAGGGTTACTGATCTCTCTGAGACAGGGACTAAAATTATTACTGATCTCTCTGAGACAAGGACTAAAAGGGTAACTGATCTCTCTCTCTGAGACAGGGACTAAAAGGGTTACTGATCTCTCTGAGACAGGGACTGAAGGGTTACTGATCTCTCTGAGACAGGGACTAAAAGGGTTACTGATCTCTCTCTCTCTCTGAGACAGGGACTAAAAGGGTTACTGATCTCTCTGAGACAGGGACTAAAAGGGTAACTGATCTCTCTCTCTGAGACAGGGACTAAAAGGGTTACTGATCTCTCTCTCTCTCTGAGACAGGGACTAAAATGATTACTGATCTCTCTCGATCTCTGAGACAGGGACTAAAAGGGTTACTGATCTCTCTGAGACAGGGACTAAAAGGGTTACTGATCTCTCTCTCTGAGACAGGGACTAAAATGGTTACTGATCACTCTTTCTGAGACAGGGACTAAAAGGGTTACTGATCTCTCTGAGACAGGGACTAAAAGGGTTACTGATCTATCTGAGACAGGGACTAAAAGGGTTACTGATCTCTCTGAGACAGGGACTAAAAGGGTTACTGATCTCTCTCTCTGAGACAGGGACAAAAAGGGTTACTGATCTCTCTGAGACAGGGACCAAAAGGGTTACTGATCTCTCTCTCTGAGACAGGGACTAAAGGGGTTACTGATCTCTCTGAGACAGGGACAAAAAGGGTTACTGATCTCTCTCTCTCTGAGACAGGGACTAAAAGGGTTACTGATCTCTCTGAGACAGGGACTGAAGGGTTACTGATCTCTCTGAGACAGGGACTAAAAGGGTTACTGATCTCTCTCTCTCTCTCTGAGACAGGGACTAAAAGGGTTACTGATCTCTCTGAGACAGGGACTAAAAGGGTAACTGATCTCTCTCTCTGAGACAGGGACTAAAAGGGTTACTGATCTCTCTCTCTCTCTGAGACAGGGACTAAAATGATTACTGATCTCTCTCGATCTCTGAGACAGGGACTAAAAGGGTTACTGATCTCTCTGAGACAGGGACTAAAAGGGTTACTGATCTCTCTCTCTGAGACAGGGACTAAAATGGTTACTGATCACTCTTTCTGAGACAGGGACTAAAAGGGTTACTGATCTCTCTGAGACAGGGACTAAAAGGGTTACTGATCTATCTGAGACAGGGACTAAAAGGGTTACTGATCTCTCTGAGACAGGGACTAAAAGGGTTACTGATCTCTCTCTCTGAGACAGGGACAAAAAGGGTTACTGATCTCTCTGAGACAGGGACCAAAAGGGTTACTGATCTCTCTCTCTCTGAGACAGGGACTAAAGGGGTTACTGATCTCTCTGAGACAGGGACAAAAAGGGTTACTGATCTCTCTCTCTCTGAGACAGGGACTAAAAGGGTTACTGATCTCTCTGAGACAGGGACTAAAGGGGTTACTGATCTCTCTCTCCGAGACAGGGTCTAAAAGGGTTACTGATCTCTCTCTCTCTGAGACAGGGACTAAAAGTATTACTGATCTCTCTGAGACAAGGACTAAAAGGGTAACTGATCTCTCTGAGACAGGGACTAAAAGGGTTACTGATCTCTCTGAGACAGGGACTAAAAGGGTTACTGATCTCTCTGAGACAGGGACTAAAAGGGTTACTGATCTCTCTGAGACAGGGACTAAAAGGGTTACTGATCTCTCTGAGACAGGGACTAAAAGGGTTACTGATCTCTCTGAGACAGGGACTAAAAGGGTTACTGATCTCACTCTCTGAGACAGGGACAAAAAGGGTTACTGATCTCTCTCTCTCTGAGACAGGGACTAAAAGGGTTACTGATCTCTCTCTCTGAGACAGGGACTAAAAGGGTTACTGATCTCTCTGAGTCAGGGACTAAAAGGGTAACTGATCTCTCTCTCTGAGACAGGGACTAAAAGGGTTACTGATCTCTCTCTCTCTCTGAGACAGGGACTAAAATGATTACTGATCTCTCTCGCTCTCTGAGACAGGGACTAAAAGGGTTACTGATCTCTCTGAGACAGGGACTAAAAGGGTTACTGATCTCTCTCTCTGAGACAGGGACTAAAATGGTTACTGATCTCTCTTTCTGAGACAGGGACTAAAAGGGTTACTGATCTCTCTGAGACAGGGACTAAAAGGGTTACTGATCTATCTGAGACAGGGACTAAAAGGGTTACTGATCTCTCTGAGACAGGGACTAAAAGGGTTACTGATCTCTCTCTCTGAGACAGGGACTAAAAGGGTTACTGATCTCTCTGAGACAGGGACCAAAAGGGTTACTGATCTCTCTCTCTGAGACAGGGACTAAAGGGGTTACTGATCTCTCTGAGACAGGGACAAAAAGGGTTACTGATCTCTCTCTCTCTGAGACAGGGACTAAAAGGGTTACTGATCTCTCTGAGACAGGGACTAAAGGGGTTACTGATCTCTCTCTCCGAGACAGGGACTAAAAGGGTTACTGATCTCTCTCTCTCTGAGACAGGGACTAAAAGTATTACTGATCTCTCTGAGACAAGGACTAAAAGGGTAACTGATCTCTCTTTCTGAGACAGGGACTAAAAGGGTTACTGATCTCTCTGAGACAGGGACTAAAAGGGTTACTGATCTCTCTGAGACAGGGACTAAAAGGGTTACTGATCTCTCTGAGACAGGGACTAAAAGGGTTACTGATCTCTCTGAGACAGGGACTAAAAGGGTTACTGATCTCTCTGAGACAGGGACTAAAAGGGTTACTGATCTCTCTGAGACAGGGACTAAAAGGGTTACTGATCTCACTCTCTGAGACAGGGACAAAAAGGGTTACGGATCTCTCTCTCTCTGAGACAGGGACTAAAAGGGTTACTGATCTCTCTCTCTGAGACAAGGACTAAAGGGGTTACTGATCTCTCTGAGACAGGGAAAAAAAGGGTTACTGATCTCTCTCTCTCTAAGACAGGGACTAAAAGGGTTACTGATCTCTCTGAGACAGGGACTAAAGGGGTTACTGATTTCTCTCTCTCTCTGAGACAGGGACTAAAAGGGTTACTGATCTCTCTCTCTCTCTGAGACAGGGACTAAAAGGGTTACTGATCTCTCTGAGACAGGGACTAAAATTATTACTGATCTCTCTGAGACAAGGACTAAAAGGGTAACTGATCTCTCTCTCTGAGACAGGGACTAAAAGGGTTACTGATCTCTCTGAGACAGGGACTGAAAGGGTTACTGATCTCTCTGAGACAGGGACTAAAAGGGTTACTGATCTCTCTTTCTGAGACAGGGACTAAAAGGGTTACTGATCTCTCTGAGACAGGGACTAAAAGGGTTACTGATCTATCTGAGACAGGGACTAAAAGGGTTACTGATCTCTCTGAGACAGGGACTAAAAGGGTTACTGATCTCTCTCTCTGAGAAAGGGACTAAAGGGGTTACTGATCTCTCTGAGACAGGGACACAAAGGGTTACTGATCTCTCTCTCTCTGAGACAGGGACTAAAAGGGTTACTGATCTCTCTGAGACAGGGACTAAAGGGGTTACTGATCTCTCTCTCCGAGACAGGGACTAAAAGGGTTACTGATCTCTCTCTCTCTGAGACAGGGACTAAAAGTATTACTGATCTCTCTGAGACAAGGACTAAAAGGGTAACTGATCTCTCTTTCTGAGACAGGGACTAAAAGGGTTACTGATCTCTCTGAGACAGGGACTAAAAGGGTTACTGATCTCTCTGAGACAGGGACTAAAAGGGTTACTGATCTCTCTGAGAAAGGGACTAAAAGGGTTACTGATCTATCTGAGACAGGGACTAAAAGGGTTACTGATCTCTCTGAGACAGGGACTAAAAGGGTTACTGATCTCTCTCTCTGAGACAGGGACAAAAAGGGTTACTGATCTCTCTGAGACAGGGACCAAAAGGGTTACTGATCTCTCTCTCTGAGACAGGGACTAAAGGGGTTACTGATCTCTCTGAGACAGGGACAAAAAGGGTTACTGATCTCTCTCTCTCTGAGACAGGGACTAAAAGGGTTACTGATCTCTCTGAGACAGGGACTGAAGGGTTACTGATCTCTCTGAGACAGGGACTAAAAGGGTTACTGATCTCTCTCTCTCTCTCTGAGACAGGGACTAAAAGGGTTACTGATCTCTCTGAGACAGGGACTAAAAGGGTAACTGATCTCTCTCTCTGAGACAGGGACTAAAAGGGTTACTGATCTCTCTCTCTCTCTGAGACAGGGACTAAAATGATTACTGATCTCTCTCGATCTCTGAGACAGGGACTAAAAGGGTTACTGATCTCTCTGAGACAGGGACTAAAAGGGTTACTGATCTCTCTCTCTGAGACAGGGACTAAAATGGTTACTGATCACTCTTTCTGAGACAGGGACTAAAAGGGTTACTGATCTCTCTGAGACAGGGACTAAAAGGGTTACTGATCACTCTTTCTGAGACAGGGACTAAAAGGGTTACTGATCTCTCTGAGACAGGGACTAAAAGGGTTACTGATCTATCTGAGACAGGGACTAAAAGGGTTACTGATCTCTCTGAGACAGGGACTAAAAGGGTTACTGATCTCTCTCTCTGAGACAGGGACAAAAAGGGTTACTGATCTCTCTGAGACAGGGACCAAAAGGGTTACTGATCTCTCTCTCTGAGACAGGGACTAAAGGGGTTACTGATCTCTCTGAGACAGGGACAAAAAGGGTTACTGATCTCTCTCTCTCTGAGACAGGGACTAAAAGGGTTACTGATCTCTCTGAGACAGGGACTGAAGGGTTACTGATCTCTCTGAGACAGGGACTAAAAGGGTTACTGATCTCTCTCTCTCTCTCTGAGACAGGGACTAAAAGGGTTACTGATCTCTCTGAGACAGGGACTAAAAGGGTAACTGATCTCTCTCTCTGAGACAGGGACTAAAAGGGTTACTGATCTCTCTCTCTCTCTGAGACAGGGACTAAAATGATTACTGATCTCTCTCGATCTCTGAGACAGGGACTAAAAGGGTTACTGATCTCTCTGAGACAGGGACTAAAAGGGTTACTGATCTCTCTCTCTGAGACAGGGACTAAAATGGTTACTGATCACTCTTTCTGAGACAGGGACTAAAAGGGTTACTGATCTCTCTGAGACAGGGACTAAAAGGGTTACTGATCTATCTGAGACAGGGACTAAAAGGGTTACTGATCTCTCTGAGACAGGGACTAAAAGGGTTACTGATCTCTCTCTCTGAGACAGGGACAAAAAGGGTTACTGATCTCTCTGAGACAGGGACCAAAAGGGTTACTGATCTCTCTCTCTGAGACAGGGACTAAAGGGGTTACTGATCTCTCTGAGACAGGGACAAAAAGGGTTACTGATCTCTCTCTCTCTGAGACAGGGACTAAAAGGGTTACTGATCTCTCTGAGACAGGGACTAAAGGGGTTACTGATCTCTCTCTCCGAGACAGGGTCTAAAAGGGTTACTGATCTCTCTCTCTCTGAGACAGGGACTAAAAGTATTACTGATCTCTCTGAGACAAGGACTAAAAGGGTAACTGATCTCTCTGAGACAGGGACTAAAAGGGTTACTGATCTCTCTGAGACAGGGACTAAAAGGGTTACTGATCTCTCTGAGACAGGGACTAAAAGGGTTACTGATCTCTCTGAGACAGGGACTAAAAGGGTTACTGATCTCTCTGAGACAGGGACTAAAAGGGTTACTGATCTCTCTGAGACAGGGACTAAAAGGGTTACTGATCTCACTCTCTGAGACAGGGACAAAAAGGGTTACTGATCTCTCTCTCTCTGAGACAGGGACTAAAAGGGTTACTGATCTCTCTCTCTGAGACAGGGACTAAAAGGGTTACTGATCTCTCTGAGTCAGGGACTAAAAGGGTAACTGATCTCTCTCTCTGAGACAGGGACTAAAAGGGTTACTGATCTCTCTCTCTCTCTGAGACAGGGACTAAAATGATTACTGATCTCTCTCGCTCTCTGAGACAGGGACTAAAAGGGTTACTGATCTCTCTGAGACAGGGACTAAAAGGGTTACTGATCTCTCTCTCTGAGACAGGGACTAAAATGGTTACTGATCTCTCTTTCTGAGACAGGGACTAAAAGGGTTACTGATCTCTCTGAGACAGGGACTAAAAGGGTTACTGATCTATCTGAGACAGGGACTAAAAGGGTTACTGATCTCTCTGAGACAGGGACTAAAAGGGTTACTGATCTCTCTCTCTGAGACAGGGACTAAAAGGGTTACTGATCTCTCTGAGACAGGGACCAAAAGGGTTACTGATCTCTCTCTCTGAGACAGGGACTAAAGGGGTTACTGATCTCTCTGAGACAGGGACAAAAAGGGTTACTGATCTCTCTCTCTCTGAGACAGGGACTAAAAGGGTTACTGATCTCTCTGAGACAGGGACTAAAGGGGTTACTGATCTCTCTCTCCGAGACAGGGACTAAAAGGGTTACTGATCTCTCTCTCTCTGAGACAGGGACTAAAAGTATTACTGATCTCTCTGAGACAAGGACTAAAAGGGTAACTGATCTCTCTTTCTGAGACAGGGACTAAAAGGGTTACTGATCTCTCTGAGACAGGGACTAAAAGGGTTACTGATCTCTCTGAGACAGGGACTAAAAGGGTTACTGATCTCTCTGAGACAGGGACTAAAAGGGTTACTGATCTCTCTGAGACAGGGACTAAAAGGGTTACTGATCTCTCTGAGACAGGGACTAAAAGGGTTACTGATCTCTCTGAGACAGGGACTAAAAGGGTTACTGATCTCACTCTCTGAGACAGGGACAAAAAGGGTTACGGATCTCTCTCTCTCTGAGACAGGGACTAAAAGGGTTACTGATCTCTCTCTCTGAGACAAGGACTAAAGGGGTTACTGATCTCTCTGAGACAGGGAAAAAAAGGGTTACTGATCTCTCTCTCTCTAAGACAGGGACTAAAAGGGTTACTGATCTCTCTGAGACAGGGACTAAAGGGGTTACTGATTTCTCTCTCTCTCTGAGACAGGGACTAAAAGGGTTACTGATCTCTCTCTCTCTCTGAGACAGGGACTAAAAGGGTTACTGATCTCTCTGAGACAGGGACTAAAATTATTACTGATCTCTCTGAGACAAGGACTAAAAGGGTAACTGATCTCTCTCTCTGAGACAGGGACTAAAAGGGTTACTGATCTCTCTGAGACAGGGACTGAAAGGGTTACTGATCTCTCTGAGACAGGGACTAAAAGGGTTACTGATCTCTCTTTCTGAGACAGGGACTAAAAGGGTTACTGATCTCTCTGAGACAGGGACTAAAAGGGTTACTGATCTATCTGAGACAGGGACTAAAAGGGTTACTGATCTCTCTGAGACAGGGACTAAAAGGGTTACTGATCTCTCTCTCTGAGACAGGGACTAAAAGGGTTACTGATCTCTCTGAGACAGGGACCAAAAGGGTTACTGATCTCTCTCTCTGAGAAAGGGACTAAAGGGGTTACTGATCTCTCTGAGACAGGGACACAAAGGGTTACTGATCTCTCTCTCTCTGAGACAGGGACTAAAAGGGTTACTGATCTCTCTGAGACAGGGACTAAAGGGGTTACTGATCTCTCTCTCCGAGACAGGGACTAAAAGGGTTACTGATCTCTCTCTCTCTGAGACAGGGACTAAAAGTATTACTGATCTCTCTGAGACAAGGACTAAAAGGGTAACTGATCTCTCTTTCTGAGACAGGGACTAAAAGGGTTACTGATCTCTCTGAGACAGGGACTAAAAGGGTTACTGATCTCTCTGAGACAGGGACTAAAAGGGTTACTGATCTCTCTGAGAAAGGGACTAAAAGGGTTACTGATCTCTCTGAGACAGGGACTAAAAGGGTTACTGATCTCTCTGAGACAGGGACTAAAAGGGTTACTGATCTCTCTGAGACAGGGACTAAAAGGGTTACTGATCTCACTCTCTGAGACAGGGACAAAAAGGGTTACGGATCTCTCTCTCTCTGAGACAGGGACTAAAAGGGTTACTGATCTCTCTCTCTGAGACAAGGACTAAAGGGGTTACTGATCTCTCTGAGACAGTGACAAAAAGGGTTACTGATCTCTCTCTCTCTGAGACAGGAACTAAAAGGGTTACTGATCTCTCTGAGACAGGGACTAAAGGGGTTACTGATTTCTCTCTCTCTCTGAGACAGGGACTAAAAGGGTTACTGATCTCTCTGAGACAGGGACTGAAAGGGTTACTGATCTCTCTGAGACAGGGACTAAAAGGGTTACTGATCTCTCTCTCTCTCTGAGACAGGGACTAAAAGGGTTACTGATCTCTCTGAGACAGGGACTAAAAGGGTAACTGATCTCTCTCTCTCTCTGAGACAGGGACTAAAAGGGTTACTGATCTCTCTCTCTCTCTCTCTGAGACAGGGTCTAAAATGATTACTGATCTCTCTCGCTCTCTAAAACAGGGACTAAAAGGGTTACTGATCTCTCTCTCTGAGACAGGGACTAAAAGGGTTACTGATCTCTCTGAGACAGGGACTAAAAGGGTTACTGATCTCTCTGAGACAGGGACTAAAAGGGTTACTGATCTCTCTGAGACAGGGACTAAAAGGGTTACTGATCTCTCTGAGACAGGGACTATAAGGGTTACTGATCTCTCTCTCTCTCTGAGACAGGGACTAAAAGGGTTACTGATCTCTCTGAGACAGGGACTAAAAGGGTTACTGATCTCTCTCTCTGAGACAGGGACTAAAAGGGTTACTGATCTCTCTGAGACAGGGACTAAAAGGGTTACTGATCTCTCTCTCTCTGAGACAGGGACAAAAAGGGTTACTGATCTCTCTCTCTCTGAGACAGGGACTAAAAGGGTTACTGATCTCTCTGAGACAGGGACAAAAAGGGTAACTCATCTCTCTGAGACAGGGACTAAAAGGGTTACTGATCTCTCTCTCTCTATGAGACAGGGACAAAAAGGGTTACTGATCTCTCTCTCTCTGAGACAGGGACTAAAAGGGTTACTGATCTCTCTGAGACAGGGACTAAAAGGGTTACTGATCTCTCTGAGACAGGGACTAAAAGGGTTACTGATCTCTCTGAGACAGGGACTAAAAGGGTTACTGATCTGTCTGAGACACAGTTACTAATTCTCACACTGTTTTGTCTGTATCCTGTCAGCCTGGCCGTTGCTTCTGGGACAGTAGTTTAGCAGACTCTCCTATGCAGAGTGACTTACAGATGCAACCAGGGTTAAGTGCCTTGCTCAAGAGCACAGCCACAGATTACCTTCCCCCTGGAAGTCAGAGTTGTATCTCCAAGCAGACGACATATTCATTTTAGCTGTAAGTTCTACTTGACAGGGTTATTGAACCCGCTGAACCATGATTCAATTATGTCTCCTTCAATTCAGCTTAACATGAAACCTGCCTTTGATAGTCTATCAAACTAGAGAAAACAATTCTAGTGACATTGTAGTTCAACCTTTCATAATTTCCCCCCCAAAAACAAGAGCAAAGCCTGGAGTGTAACAGCAATAAAACAACTCTCAGGAGTATATCACCACAGTGGGTTATTCAATACGACCTACAATGAGCTAACTCACTATGCCACACTGACAGCATAGCAACGCAAACTAGGTATATTTGTGTCAAACCAAAAATGGCATCTCTCTCTCTCCCCGATGAATTTCAGAGAGTGAGCAAATGGGACTTATATAATTCACACATTTCTTTACCCCCCCCCTCCCTTATGCCAGGGAGAATACCAACTAAAGCAAACACAACTGTTTTGATGTCTGTGAACCATAAAGCCTCATCCAACGCCGGCTGAAAGTTCTACGGAGCGTTCCTTACTCTGCTCCAACTTTTATGACTGAGCGACGAAACAAACTCTGGTTCCATTTCATCTGGGAGTCAAAAATACAACAGGCTGGTCCCCTTACTTTCCCTCCTCCCTCTCTGCCTCGTATCCCGTCACCTGGCGAGGAGGAGAGCGTCCTCGGCCTTGGTCCTTTCCCAGAAGCTCTGGAGAGAGCAGCAGCAACACAGGGCGGCATATCGATTTCGGAGTGCTGGCACGTTAATTCCAGTGCACACAGAAAATGGTAAATTAAGAGCTCTGGTCAAAAGTAGGGAAAAGGGTGCAGTTTGGGACACAGTACTACGAGTCTCCTGTCATTCAGCCACTCACTCCCAGCCCTGGCAAGGCTCCTGTCATTCAGCCACTCACTCCCAGCCCTGGCAAGGCTCCTGTCATTCAGCCACTCACTCCCAGCCCTGGCAAGGCTCCTGTCATTCAGCCACTCACTCCCAGCCCTGGCAAGGCTCCTGTCATTCAGCCACTCACTCCCAGACCTGGCAAGGCTCCTGTCATTCAGCCACTCACTCCCAGCCCTGGCAAGGCTCCTGTCATTCAGCCACTCACTCCCAGCCCTGGCAAGGCTCCTGTCATTCAGCCACTCACTCCCAGACCTGGCAAGGCTCCTGTCATTCAGCCACTCACTCCCAGCCCTGGCAAGGCTCCTGTCAATCAGCCACTCACTCCCAGCCCTGGCAAGGCTCCTGTCATTCAGCCACTCACTCCCAGCCCTGGCAAGGCTCCTGTCATTCAGCCACTCACTCCCAGCCCTGGCAAGGCTAATGTCATTCAGCCACTCACTCCCAGCCCTGGCAAGGCTAATGTCATTCAGCCACTCACTCCCAGCCCTGGCAAGGCACCTGTCAATCAGCCACTCACTCCCAGCCCTGGCAAGGCTAATGTCATTCAGCCACTCACTCCCAGCCCTGGCAAGATTCCTGTCATTCAGCCACTCACTCCCATCCCTGGCAAGGCTAATGTCATTCAGCCACTCACTCCCATCCCTGGCAAGGCTAATGTCATTCAGCCACTCACTCCCAGCCCTGGCAAGGCTCATGTCATTCAGCCACTCACTCCCAGCCCTGGCAAGATTCCTGTCATTCAGCCACTCACTCCCATCCCTGGCAAGGCTAATGTCATTCAGCCACTCACTCCCAGCCCTGGCAAGGCACCTGTCAATCAGCCACTCACTCCCATCCCTGGCAAGGCTAATGTCATTCAGCCACTCACTTCCAGCCCTGGCAAGGCACCTGTCAATCAGCCACTCACTCCCAGCCCTGGCAAGGCTAATGTCATTCAGCCACTCACTCCCAGCCCTGGCAAGATTCCTGTCATTCAGCCACTCACTCCCATCCCTGGCAAGGCTAATGTCATTCAGCCACTCACTCCCAGCCCTGGCAAGGCTAATGTCATTCAGCCACTCACTCCCAGCCCTGGCAAGGCTCATGTCATTCAGCAACTCACTCCCAGCCCTGGCAAGATTCCTGTCATTCAGCCACTCACTCCCATCCCTGGCAAGGCTAATGTCATTCAGCCACTCACTTCCAGCCCTGGCAAGGCACCTGTCAATCAGCCACTCACTCCCATCCCTGGCAAGTCTAATGTCATTCAGCCACTCACTCCCAGCCCTGGCAAGGCTCCTGTCATTCAGCCACTCACTCCCAGCCCTGGCAAGGCTCCTGTCATTCAGCGACTCAATCCCAGACCTGGCAAGGCTCCTGTCATTCAGCCACTCACTCCCAGCCCTGGCAAGGCTCCTGTCATTCAGCCACTCACTCCCAGCCCTGGCAAGGCTAACGTCATTCAGCCACTCACTCCCAGCCCTGGCAAGGCTCCTGTCATTCAGCCACTCACTCCCAGCTCTGGCAAGGCTAATGTCATTCAGCCACTCACTCCCAGCCCTGGCAAGATTCCTGTCATTCAGCCACTCACTCCCAGCCCTGGCAAGGCTAATGTCATTCAGCCACTCACTCCCAGCCCTGGCAAGGCTCATGTCATTCAGCAACTCACTCCCAGCCCTGGCAAGATTCCTGTCATTCAGCCACTCACTCCCATCCCTGGCAAGGCTAATGTCATTCAGCCACTCACTTCCAGCCCTGGCAAGGCACCTGTCAATCAGCCACTCACTCCCATCCCTGGCAAGTCTAATGTCATTCAGCCACTCACTCCCAGCCCTGGCAAGGCTCCTGTCATTCAGCCACTCACTCCCAGCCCTGGCAAGGCTCCTGTCATTCAGCGACTCAATCCCAGACCTGGCAAGGCTCCTGTCATTCAGCCACTCACTCCCAGCCCTGGCAAGGCTCCTGTCATTCAGCCACTCACTCCCAGCCCTGGCAAGGCTAACGTCATTCAGCCACTCACTCCCAGCCCTGGCAAGGCTCCTGTCATTCAGCCACTCACTCCCAGCTCTGGCAAGGCTAATGTCATTCAGCCACTCACTCCCAGCCCTGGCAAGGCTAACGTCATTCAGCCACTCACTCCCAGCCCTGGCAAGGCTCCTGTCATTCAGCCACTCACTCCCAGCCCTGGCAAGGCTCCTGTCAATCAGCCACTCACTCCCAGTCCTGGCAAGGCTCCTGCTCTCACAGTTTCATAAACAGACGCATAGAAATGTTTCAGATCATACCGACAAAAAGCTTACAGACTCCTTTCTGTGACTTGTTACAATACTTTTCCAACTAAAAGATCTTCACCCAGACGATGTGTATGGGGTGCATAGCCTCACAAATATGTTTGTTGACCTGTCTGTGCATGTCTGTTGTTGTGTGTGTTTGGGTGTGGGTGTGTGTGTGTGTGTGTGTAAACACGTGTGTGTGTGTAATCACGTGTGTGTGTGTGTGTTTGTGTGTGTGTGTGTGTGTGTGAGTGTGTGTGTGTGTGTGTTCTTTAGATGAACACAGCCTTCTAAGCCTGCAGAAAGGACACAGATACTAAATACAGACTGGACAGTAGCAGAGAAAAAGGTGTCATAAATAGTGTACTACTTTAGACCAGAGCCCCACTATTTAGGGAATATGGTGACAGAGTTTGTCAATGGGGCCACTGACTGTGGAGAGGAAAGGAGAGGGAGACAGGCAGCAAGACAGGCAGGCTGGCAGCAAGACAGGCAGGCTGGCAGCAAGACAGGCAGGCTGGCAGCAAGACAGGCAGGCAGGGACAAAAAGGGTTACTGAGAGATCAGTAACCCTTTCAGACCCTGGTTACAGCCGTGACACTGTACCTCACTAACACTCAGACCCTGGTTACAGACGTGACTCTATACCCCACTAACACTCAGACCCTGGTTATAGTTGTGACTCTATACCTCACTAACACTCAGACCCTGGTTATAGCCGTGACTGAATCTATACCTCACTAACACTCAGACCCTGGTTATAGCCGTGACTGACTCTATACCTCACTAACACTCAGACCCTGGTTACAGACGTGACTCTATACCTCACTAACACTCAGACCCTGGTTATAGCTGTGACTCTATACCTCACTAACACTCAGACCCTGGTTACAGCCATGACTCTATACCTCACTAACACTCAGACCCTGGTTACAGCCGTGACTCTATACCTCACTAACACTCAGACACTGGTTATAGCCGTGACTCTATACCTCACTAACACTCAGACCCTGGTTACAGCAATGACTCTATACCTCACTAACACTCAGACCCTGGTTATAGCCGTGACTGACTCTATACCTCACTAACACTCAGACCCTGGTTATAGCCGTGACTGACTCTATACCTCACTAACACTCAGACCCTGGTTACAGCCGTGACTCTGACTCTATACCTCACTAACACTCAGACCCTGGTAACAGCCGTGACTGACTCTATACCTCACTAACACTCAGACCCTGGTTACAGCCGTGACTGACTCTATACCTCACTAACACTCAGACCCTGGTTACAGCCGTGACTGACTCTATATCTCACTAACACTCAGACCCTGGTTACAGCCGTGACTCTGACACTGTACCTCACTAACACTCAGACCCTGGTTACAGCCGTGACTCTGTACCTCACTAACACTCAGACCCTGGTTACAGCCGTGACTCTATACCTCACTAACACTCAGACCCTGGTTACAGCCGTGACTCTGACACTGTGACTCTGACACTGTACCTCACTAACACACAGACCCTGGTTACAGCCGTGACTCTATACCGCAATAACACTCAGACCCTGGTTACAGCCGTGACTCTGTACCTCACTAACACTCAGACCCTGGTTACAGCCGTGACTCTATACCTCACTAACACTCAGACCCTGGTTACAGCCGTGACACTGTACCTCACTAACACTCAGACCCTGGTTACAGACGTGACTCTGACTCTATACCTCACTAACACTCAGACCCTGGTTACAGCCGCGACTCTATACCTCACTAACACTCAGACCCTGGTTACAGCCGCGACTCTGTACCTCACTAACACTCAGACCCTGGTTACAGCCGTGACTCTGCACCTCACTAACACTTAGACCCTGGTTATAGCCGTGACTCTGTACCTCACTAACACTTAGACCCTGGTTACAGCCGTGACTCTGACCCAACATCCCTCACATCAACTCAGTACCATCCGTGATCTCTTTTCCTGCCGCACGTCCCCCGAGCTCTTCCTCTCCTTTCCCAAACATGATTAGTTTGTTTTGAAAACTGTGGTGTCCTACATTTATTGTGTGTCAAACAATTTATCTCAGTGCCCAAGGCTTTTCACTAGTTTCAAGTTGCTCTTAAATTCATCTGATATCTATTACTGATATAGCTGGGTCAAGACTCATTTTATTATTAGAAACCAATAACACTTTCCAAAAAATTAGAACTATCCCACTACCAGGCTGAAATTCAGACCAACTTAAATAAACAACCGAAGCACTGTGTTGTGTTGGTAGTGGAGGTAAAGTTTGTTACTGTGTAATGTGTTGGTAGTTAGTTGGTAGTTAGTTGGTAGTTAGTGGAGGTAAAGTTTGTAACTGTGTAATGTGTTGGTAGTGGAGGTAAAGTTTGTTACTGTGTAATGTGTTGGTAGTTAGTTGGTAGTTAGTTGGTAGTTAGTGGAGGTAAAGTTTGTAACTGTGTAATGTGTTGGTAGTGGAGGTAAAGTTTGTTACTGTGTAATGTGTTGGTAGTTAGTTGGTAGTTAGTTGGTAGTTAGTGGAGGTACAGTTTGTAACTGTGTAATGTGTTGGTAGTTAGTTGGTAGTTAGTGGAGGTAAAGTTTGTTACTGTGTTGTGTTGGTAGTTAGTTGGTAGTTAGTGGAGGTAAAGTTTGTAACTGTGTAATGTGTTGGTAGTTAGTTGGTAGTTAGTGGAGGTAAAGTTTGTAACTGTGTAATGTGTTGGTAGTTAGTTGGTAGTTAGGTGAGGTAAAGTTTGTAACTGTGTAATGTGTTGGTAGTTAGTGGAGGTAAAGTTTGTAACTGTGTAATGTGTTGGTAGTTAGTTGGTAGTTCGTTGGTAGTTAGTGGAGGTACAGTTTGTAACTGTCTAATGTGTTGGTAGTGGAGGTAAAGTTTATAACTGTGTTGTGTTGGTAGTTAGTTGGTAGTTAGTGGAGGTACAGTTTGTAACTGTGTAATGTGTTAGTAGTTAGTTGGTAGTTAGTGGAGGTACAGTTTGTAACTGTGTAATGTGTTGGTAGCTAGTTGGTAGTTAGGTGGTAGGTCAAGTTTGTTACTGTGTAATGTGTTGGTAGTTAGTTGGTAGTTAGTTGGTAGTTAGTGGAGGTAAAGTTTGTAACTGTGTAATGTGTTGGAAGTTAGTTGGTAGTTAGTGGAGGTAAAGTTTGTAACTGTGTAATGTGTTGGTAGTTAGTTGGTAGTTAGTTGGTAGGTCAAGTTTGTTACTGTGTAATGTGTTGGTAGTTAGTTGGTAGTTAGTTGGTAGTTAGTGGAGGTAAAGTTTGTAACTGTGTAATGTGTTGGTAGTTAGTTGGTAGTTAGTTGCTAGTTAGTGGAGGTAAAGGTTGCAACTGTGTAATGTGTGGGTAGTTAGTTGGTAGTTAGTGGAGGTAAAGTTTGTAACTGTGTAATGTGTTGGTAGTTAGTTGGTAGTTAGTGGAGGTAAAGTTTGTAACTGTGTAATGTGTTGGTAGTTAGTTGGTAGTTAGTGGAGGTAAAGTTTGTAACTGTGTAATGTGTTGGTAGTTAGTTGGTAGTTAGTTGGTAGTTAGTGGAGGTAAAGTTTGTAACTGTGTAATGTGTTGGTAGTTAGTTGGTAGTTAGTTGCTCGTTAGTGGAGGTAAAGGTTGCAACTGTGTAATGTGTGGGTAGTTAGTTGGTAGTTAGTGGAGGTAAAGTTTGTAACTGTGTAATGTGTTGGTAGTTAGTTGGTAGTTAGTTGGTAG